>NC_088235.1:104910392-105050392 GCF_036934945.1 Oncorhynchus masou masou
TCTTGAAGCTCTAGGGGCGCAATTTAATTTTTGGATGAAAAACGTTCCCGTTTTAAACAAGATATTTTGTCACAAAAAGATGCTCGACTATGCATATAATTGATAGCTTTCGAAAGAAAACACTCTGACGTGTCCAGAACTGCAAAGATATTTTCTGTGCGTGCCCTAGAACGTGAGTTTCAGGCAAAACCAAGATGAGACGGCACCCAGGAAATGAGCAGGAATTTTGAGGCTCTGTTTTCCATTGTCTCCTTATATGGTTGTGAATGCGAGAGGAGTAAGTCTGCCCTTTCTGTCGTTTCCCCAAGGTGTCTGCAGCATTGTGACGTATTTGTAGGCATATCATTGGAAGATTGACTATAAGAGACCACATTTACCAGGTGTCCGCCCGGTGTCCTGCGCCGAAATTGGTGCGCAAAAGTCAGCTGCAAGTATTTTTCCATGGAATTTAGAGAAGAATACAGGCTTCCACGAATGATATATCAATGAAGAGATATGTGAAAAAACACCTTGAGGATTGATTCCAAACAATGTTTGCCATGTTTCGGTCGATATTATGGAGTTAATTCGGAAAAAGTTTGACGTTGTAGGTGACTGAATTTTCGGTTCGTTTCGGTAGCCAAATGCGATGTACAAAACGGAGCGATTCTTCTACACACAGACGCTTTCAGGAAAAACTGCGCTTTTGGTATGTAACTGAGAGTCTCCTCATTGAAAACATCCGAAGCTCTTCAAAGGTAAATGATTTTATTTATTTGGTTATCTGGTTTTTGTGAAAATGTTGCGTGCTAAATGCTACTCAAAATGCTAAGCTAGCTTAGCATACTCTTACACAAATTAGTCCATTGCTATGGTTCAAAAGCATATTTTGAAAATCTGAGATGACAGTGTTGTTAAGAAAAGGCTAAGCTTGAGAGCAGGCGCATTATTTTCATTTTATTTGCGATTTTCAGAAATCGTTAACGTTGCGTTATGCTAATGAGCCTGAGGCTTTAGTCACGATCCCGGATCCGGGATGGGGAGATTCAAGAGGTTTTAAGAAGGAAAGAAATTCCACAAATTTACTTTAAACAAGGCACACTTGTTAATTGAAATGCATTCCAGGTGACAACCTCATGAAGCTGGTTGAGAGAATGCCAAGAGTGTGCAAAGTTGTCATCAAGGCAAAGGGTGGATACTTTGAAGAATCTAACATTAAAATATATTTTGATTTGTTTAACACTTATTTGGCTACTACATGAATCCACATGTGTTATTTCATCGTTTTGTTGTCTTCAATATTATTCAACAATGTAGAAAATAATAAAAATAAAGAAAAATCCTTGAATGAGTGTGCGTCCAAACTTTTGACGGGTACTGTATATGTATACAGTCACTGCCCAGTTTATTAGGTACACCACCCCGTTCACGAAAATGGATAGCTTCTACAGACAGTGAGTCACGTGGCCGTGGCTTGCTATATATATATAAGCAGACTGGCATCGAGCCATTCAGTTACTGTTCGATTGAACGTTAGAATGGGAAAAACGTGTGACCTAAGTGACTTTGAACTTGGTATGATTGTCGGTGCCGGGACGAATCCCAGTTCCTATTGAGTCATGCTGATGGCAGAGTCAGGATTTGGCATAAGAAGCATGAGTCCATGGACCCATCCTGCTGGTGTCAACGGTACAGGCTGGTGGAGGTGGTAATAACAACTAAGCAACGATTGAACACAACATCGTATCTGAACATTGTTTCTCACTAAAGCCAATAGAGCGTCTTTCGGATGAGATGGAACGGGCTGTTTGCAGTATGAATATACCACCGTCCGATCTACAGCATCTGTGTGATGCCATCATGTCAGCATGGACCAACATCCCTGTGGGCATCCCTGTGGAACAAGAAAAGCATAGTATTTGTAAACATCCTGGTAGGTTGATTCATAACCTGAACCAGATTACAGGCACGGGTTAAGCATTCGAGTCAACATCGGCCAGCATCCCTGTGGAATGCTTTTGACACTTTGTAGAATCCATGCCCCAAAGAATATACACGCTGTTCTGGAGGCAAAGCTAACTGGCTAATGTTGGCTAGCTTGCTAGCTACTTCCAGACACAAATGTGAGAACAGCAGATTAGGCTGTTTTTATGTTATCCATACCGTTGGTGACTGCAACTGTGCTGCTGGCAACAATTTATGCTATTTTGTTTACTGACACAGACCATATTCAATGGGTGTTGAGTGTTTGTAAATTATTCTGCTGTCTGGCACACTCAGACGAGAGTGCTCTATAATCAGAGTAAAGCAAATTTACCAGCTACGTCTATCAACAGCTGTCGCAGTGACATCATGAAATGGATACTTGCATAGTGTAGTCTTTTGTTAACACATGTAGCTAGCTAGCTAAATAATTAATGACGTTACTACCCTGTGTCACGACTTGTTCATTCGGCGATCGACGTCACCGGCTTTCTAGCCATCACCGCTCCATTTTTCGTATATTCATTTGTCTTGTCTTGTTTCCATACACACCTGGTTTACATTTCCCCAATCAATCTACTTGTATTTAACCCTCCCATCATGTTTTGTGTGTAATTGTTTCATGTTATGTGGTGTTAGTTGCGCTTTACTTTTATGTTCTGTTTTTTGAGCGCGCTTGTTTTACGTAGTGCTTTCGTTTTTGGAACTATAATAAAAGTGTGCCTGTTCATTATACTCTGCTCTCCTGCACCTGACTTCACCTCCAATACTTTGACACCCTGTATGAATCTGCAGCTAACCAACCAGATTCAGTGTTAGCTAGCTAACATTAGGGTATAACTAGCAACTTTTTTTATATTACTACACAGATCATACACGTAATGTTAGCTAGCGAGGCAGCCAGCTAACGTTAGCTAGCTAACAGTACACTTTAACTTGAAATGAAAACGACTTTCTGATCAAATTTGAAACGTGTAATATTTGAAAATGTAGCTTACATGGATACATGGATGGATGCTTCTCTCTCTCTGTCACAGAATGACGGACGCCATTGTTTTATTTATTTATTTATTTTACCTTCATTTTACCAGGTAAGTTGACTGAGAACATATTCTCATTTACAGCAATGACCTGGGGAATAGTTACAGGGGAGACAAGGAGGATGAATGATCCAATTGTAAGCTGGGGATTGTTGCCCGTAGTTTGAAGAAGTAATCATGAGACAGATGTTTTCTCCATCTCCTTAGCTATCATACTCTAATTCCACTGATTTAAAAACTCTGTATTTAAAAAAAATCCATGTTAGACAAGATTACCTACACATACTGACCAGCTCAAAAAGACAGACGCGAGCTATATGACAGACCAATCCAAACTCATCTCTCAGCATGTCCAGCCCACTCATTATCTCAGCCAATCATGGCCAGCGGCAAGGTTGCTGGATTTTTCTGTGGTTGAACCAACTAGGCTTGTAATTTAATAATTTTATTCGTATTTACAAATGGCATACACTTTTGTTATTAGCATATTTCAACCCAGCAGGCGCTACACAAAACGCTGAAATAAAATATAAAACATGCATTACCTTTGACGAGCTTCTTTTGTTGGCACTCCAATATGTCCCATAAACATCACAATTGGTCCTTTTGTTCGATTAATTCTATCCATATATATCCAAAGTGTCCGTTTATAAAGCGTGTTTGATCCAGAAGAAAAACGGCTTTCAAAAAATGCAACGTCACTACAAAATATTTCAAAAGTTGCCTATAAACTTTGCCTAAATATTTCAAACTACTTTTGTAATACAACTTTAAGTATTTTTAAACGTTAATAATCGATCAAATTGTAGACGGGGCAATCTGTGTTCAATACAGAAATTAAAACAAACCAGCGCTGCTTTTTACGTCTTGCGCAACTCACAAAAGTGTTACCCAGTTGCGAGTTGGCCTACTTCTTCATTGCAGAAAGGAATAACCTCAACCAAATTCCAAAGACTGGTGACATCCAGTGGAAGCGGTAGGAACTGAAAACAGGTTGCTATGAAATATCCCTCGGCAATGACAACTCAGGGAACAGAGAGGGAAAAAACAAAAAATCTGAACAGTTAGTCCTCAGGGTTTTGCCTGCTACATACATTTTTGTTATACTCACAGACATGATTCAAACAGTTTTAGAAACTTCAGAGTGTTTTCTATCCAAATCTATGAATAATATGCATATCTTATATTCTTGACATGAGTAGCAGGAAGTTGAAATTGGGCACGCTATTTATCCAAAAGTGAAAATTCTGCCCCCTAGCCCCAAGAGTTTTTAAGGCACATGAAAGTTTACATGTTCCCGAAGGCATATCTGCCAAAAAAAACACATTTTGATCAAAAAAATAAAGTTTACGTTCACAGGAGAGTTTACACTCTCCTGTGAAGTAGTGCCGCGTGACATATGCCTAGTTTCCTGAAACGAGTCACATGTGGTCAAGTTGTCACGCCCTGACCTTAGAGTTCCTTATTGTTCTATATGTTTGGTTAGGTCAGGTTGTGACTCGGGTGGGAAAGTCTATATTTTCTATTTCTTTGTTTTTGGCCGAGTGTGGTTCCCAATCAGACGCATCTGTCTATCATTATCTCTGATTGGGGATCATATATAAGTTGTCATTTTCCTTTTGGGTTTTGTGGGATCTCGTTTTCTGTTTAGTGTCAGTACCTGACAGAACTGTATGCTTTCGTTTTCACTTTGGTTATTTTGTTTGCGTGTTTTTTTGAAAATAAAAATCATGAACACTTTCCACGCTGCACTTTGGTCCACTCCTTTCGACGGAAGCCGTAACACAAGTGCTGCAAAGAAAGACCTAGTTAAGCTGCAGCTGGCCCAGAACAGAACCGCACATCTTGCTCTTCATTGTAATCAGAGGGCTAATATTAATACTAGACATGCCAGTTTCTCTTGGCTAAGAGTTAAGCAAGTGACACAGTGGACTAAGGCACTGCATCTGTGTAAGAGGTGTCACTACAGTCCCTGGTTCAAATCCAGGCTGTATCACATCTGGATGTGTTTGGGAGTCCCATAGGTGTCACGTTCTGACCATAGTTCTGTTATTTTATTATTTGTTTTAGTATGGTCAGGGCGTGAGTTGGGGTGGGCAGTCTATGTTTGTTTTTCTATGTTGGTTTTTGTGTTCGGCCTAGTATGGTTCTCAATCAGAGGCAGGTGTTGTTAGTTGTCTCTGATTGAGAATCATACTTGGGTAGCCTGGGTTTCACTTTTGGTTTGGGGGTGTTTGTTTCCGTGTGAGTGTTTGGGCCACATGGTACTGTTTCGGTTTTGTAAATTCACGTCATCGTTTATTGTTTTGATTCAGTGTTCAGTGCTTTCTTTAATTAAAATCATCATGAACACTTACCACGCTGCGCTTTGGTCCGATCCTTACTCCTCCTCAGACGAAGAGGAGGAAATCCGTTACAATAGGGTGGTGCACAATTGGTCCAGTGTTGGCAACTGGTCAGTATATGTCAGGGAAGAGCAGAGCTGTGTTCGAATACCCATATTAACATACATATTAGTATACACTACATACTTAATGAGTATACTATGAGTATACTATATACTATTAGTTCATTTTAGTACACTGTTAACAAACGGTATCGTTTCAGTTGAGCGTACTAGAGCTTCGCCTGTCTACCAGAAGTTGATGCTGTTGCTATGCAACCTCTTGCTAGCTTGTTAGCATAACAAATGACTAGATAAACAGTTTACGATTTTGGGTGAGTTCATAAATTCAATCTGGAATGCCCGGGTGCGCTCTGGGCATACGTAAATCCAGAGCGTTGTCAGATTGTCTGTTTGTAAATTAGGAGCGCACACTGGACGCTCTGGCCGAGGAGTAGGGTTGATCCGAGCATTCATGATAGTCAAGCACCCAAGCTAACTAGCTAACGTTGTCTAGCTACTTCCAGACACAAATGAGAGAACACCTCACTGACCATTTTACTCGCCCTATCAGAGCTGATTTCATGTTATCCAGAGCATTGGTGACTGTAACTGTGCTCCTGGCAACAATTTAATGATGCTTCATTTTGCTGACGTTTACTGACACCGGTCATATCCAACAGGTGTTGAGCGTTTGTAAATTCTTCAGCCTAGCGTTGTCTTGGCTGTGTGCTTAGGGTCGTTGTCCTGTTGGAAGGTAAACCTTCGGCCCATTCTGAGGTCCTGAGCATTCTGGAGCAGGTTTTCATCAAGGATCTTTCGATACCTTGATCCGTTTATCTTTGCCTCGATACCAACTAGTCTCCCAGTCCCTGCAGCTGAAAAACATCCCACAGCATGAGGCTGCCACCACCATGCTTCACCGTAAGGATGGTGTCAGGTTTCTTCCAGATGTGACGCTTGGCATTCAGGCGAAAGAGTTCAATCTTGGTTTCACAATTCCTTCGACCTCATGGCTTGGTTTTTGCTCTGACATGCACTGTCAACTAAGGGGACCACAACTGGGGCATGGATTCTACAAGGTGTCAAAAGCCTTCCACAGGTTCCAAATAATGTCCAATCAATTGAATTTACCACAGGTGGACTCCAATCAAGTTGTAGAAACATCTCAAGGATGATCAATGGAAGCAGGATGCACCTGAGCTACATTTTTACAATTCTTACAGCAAGTGGTCGGAATACTTATGTAAATTAGATATTATGTATTTTTTTTGTTGCTACATTTGCAAAAATTTCTAAAACCTGTTTTCGCTTCATCAAAATTGGGTATTGTGTATAGATTGATGAGTGGAAAAAATAATTTAATCCATTTTAGAATAAGGCTGTAACGTAACAAAATGTGGAAAAGGTCAAGGGGTCTGAATTCTTTCTGAATGCTCTGTATATACAGTATACTGTATATATGTGTGTGCCTGTGTGTGTACAGTGCCTGTTTTGGGGGCTTCCTCAGATGTGATTTTGTATGTTATTGCTGTAAGAGTGAGTTAGTTAGCATGCTCCAATTGTAATGGTCGCATTAGCTCCCATGCTAAAAAAAACGAATCACAAATCTACAGCCATCAACATACTGCTGTCCTGCACATCTAAAGTACATCCTTGTGTCAATCGTCAGAATAGACACCAATCATCTGGGACCGCTGGCTGGGCATTCCTTTCTTTAAAAACACAATGTAAGACAGTTAGGAAGTAAGATCACATCTGTTACACTAACATGGTGTAATGTGATAGGTGTAAGACTGTGTAATATTTGAGCCCCATTTAACCTTCGTTTGACCCTGCCACTCTTAGTGCATCTGCCCATCAGAGGGATGTGGACTCTGACATTCTGTTCCGGCAGCTGTGTGGAATCTTGGAATCCTGCCAGAGAGTTCCAACGTTCCCTCCATTGTCATGAGGTCCTGTGGTTAATGAAAACCAGCGCAGGAATACCCCCCTGCCTGTGCTTTTTCCTTTTCTCTAATTTGTTATCTTTTTCTCCCTCTCCCCCCGTCTCTCTCTTTCCCTCTATCCCTATCTCTATCTGTCTCTCTCTATTGACACACAGAGCTATCCTTGTTAGTTTTGGTCAGGCCTCTGTAGTATGGCCTGCTTGTCTGTATTCCCTACTGAGAGGGTCCTTGTATTCTGTCAATGGTGTTTTTTCTCTCTTTAGAGACAGACTTCATGTTTGTCCTGTAGGTTGTGTTGTAGTCTCTGTAGGAATAGATGGTCTTTAACGTATTAGATGGTGTTTGATCCAATGAAGGAACCTCTCAGGGGATTGCAGGGGCCACCAGTATAGGGCCCAGAGACCCCCTATTACCTTACACAGTAGTGCCTGCCTTCTTTCTTCTCTGTGTTGGTCTATCCTCCCCCTGAATGGGTCTAAACGCTCTTCCAACACCCCTGTCCTCCTCCCTCCCCTATCATCTCTTCTTCTCTCGTCTTCATGTATCCACTTCATTGTTTGGTGAGGAAAACCCTCATTAACCTGGGGAGATTGGAGGGGGAAACAATCTTGTGTGATTATGTTCGGTAGGTATTCTGGTGTCCCGGAGGGGGGTTGGAGGTGGAGGTGGGGGTGGAGTGGGGTCGGTTCTGGCAGGCGGGTCACCCGTGATACAAGTCACTATTAGACATCCATCCAGAGAGGACGTGGAAACCGGCAACTAAGGGCAACGGAGTGCTTCTATCTTCAACTAGGTTTGGGTTTTGATAGGGTATTGTGGACGGGATGACAGATGGGCGTGAGCATCTGCATCTGCTTCTAAAGGTTGTAGGTTTGAATCCAGCGATAGAAAGTTGTTTTTGATATTTTTGTTTTAAGCCTATCCCAAACCATAACCCTTACATTAACCATTCTGAGTTAATGCCTAAACTCAACCTTAAATACTTAGAAATTTGACATTTGGAACAACTTAGAAATGTGACATTTGAGAAACATAGATGAATGCCTACTTCTGACCAGAGACTGTGAGAGCTTGTTGGGTTCTGGATGGTTGTCCACCTGGTTCCCTCTGCCCAATCACAGCACCACAGCGGTTATTTGCATGTGAACGGACCGTAAAATTGCAAGCACATTTTTTTTTTTATTATGGAATGTGTGTGTGCGAGTTAAATTAGTTGTTTGTAGTCTGGTCTGATTTGTCCAGGGAATTAATGACTAATTACTGGAACAAAGAAACTGACTCTTGACACATTATTGATGATGTCAGTGGGATAATATTTAACATCTGTCTGTCCTATTATGGCCACTTGGGGTCACTGTTTGACATTCTTCAGTGGAGCACAAAGGAATTTTGCTTGACCTTTTATGTAAGATACAGGACAGTAGGGGAGAGAGTGGTAAGCTGAGCCACCCTTGTTTCAAGGAAACCATACACAAAATGCATTATTTGACCAAATATTTAGGAAGAGGTCTTCATTTCATGGAGTCTGTGAAGGAAGAAACCACATGGAAATAGTGGTAAGCAAGCTAGATTCAAAAAACAGAATTTCACCAAGTCAAATTCGTTAATTGTGTTATAGGTTTCATGATGGTTGTATCTGAACCAAAGTAGTACATTTTAAGATTGTTCTATATATCAGTTGGGGTCTCTGTAAACTTCAATATGAGGTCCTAAACCTAGCATTACAGTGCATCCTTGTACAATGCCTACAAAAACTATTCACACCCCATTGTGTTGTATTACAGCCTGAATTTAAGATTAAATTGAGATTTGTGTCACTGGCCTACACCCAAATCGCCATAATGTCAAAGTGGAATTATGTTTTTAGACATTTTTACTAATTAAAAATGAAAATGTTAAATGTTTTGAGTCTATAAGTATTCAACCCCTTTGTTATGGCAAGCCTAAATAAGTGCAGGAGTTAAACTGTGCTTAACAAGTCACATAATAAGTTCTATGGACTCACTCTGTGAGCAATGATAGGGTTTAACATGATTCTTTTATGAATACCTCATCTCTGTACCCCACACAAGTATCTGCCACAGGAATGTAAGACTTACCTATGAAGCAGAGGATACGTTAAATTAGAGTTACCATTCTCAGAAATTGCAGCCCAAATAAATGCTTCACAGAGTTCAAGTAACAGACACATCTCAACATCAACTGTCCAGAGGAGACTACGTGAATCAGGCCTTCATGGTCGAATTGATGCAAAGAAACCACTACTAAAGGACCCCAATAAGAAGAAGATACGTGCTTGGGCCAAGAAACACAAGCAATGAACATTAGACCGGTGGATGTCTGTCCTTAGGTCTGATGAGTCCAAATTAGAGTTTTTTGGTTCCAACCACCGTGTCTTTGTGAGACGCAGAGTAGGTGAACGGATGATCACCGCATGTGTGGTTCCCACCGTGAAGCATGGAGGAGGAGGTATGATAGTGTGGGGGTGCTTTGCTGGTGACACTGTAGGTGATTTATTTAGAATTCAAGGGACACTTAACCAGCATGGCTACCACAGCATTCTACAGCAAAACACCATCCCATCTGGTTTGCGCTTAGTGGGACTATTATACACAAGCTTATATACAGGGGGTACCGTTACCGATTCAATGTGTGGTGGTACAGGTTATTCGAGGTAATTGAGGTGATAGGGTGACTATGCATAGATAATAAACAGCAGGTAGCAGCATAATCAAAAAGAGGAGCCTTTTGGACCTAAACTTGGTGCTCCAGTATCGCTTTTCATGCGGTAGCGGAGAGAACAATCTATTTTCTTTTTCTTTTATTGAACCTTTATTTAACCAGGTAGGCTAGTTGAGAAGAAGTTCTCATTCACAACTGCGACCTGGCCAAGATAAAGCATAGCAGTGCGACAGAAACAACAACACAGAGTTACACATAGAATAAACAAGCGTACATTCAATAACACAATAGCAAAAAAAGAAAGTCCATATACAGTGTGTGCAAATGGCATGAGGAGGTAAGGCAATACATAGGCCACAGTAGCAAAGTAATTACAATTTAGCAGATTAACACTGGAGTGATAGATGAGCAGATGATGATCAGCAGATGATGATGTATAAGTAGTGACACTGGTGTGCAAAAGAGCAGCAAAGTAAATAAAAACAATATGGGGATGAGGTAGGTAGATTGGGTGGGCTATTCACAGATGGACTATTTACAGCTGCAGCGATCGGTTAGCTGCTCAGATAGCTGATGTTAGATAGCTAGCATTAGACTTGCTATGACTTGGGTGGCTGGAGTCTTTTTTAATTTTTAATTTTACTATTATTTTTATTTTTTTACCCCTTTTTCGTGGTATCCAATTGTTGTAGTAGCTACTATCTTGTCTCATCGCTACAACTCCCGTACGGGCTCGGGAGAGACGAAGGTTGAAAGTCATGCGTCCTCCGATACACAACCCAACCAGCCGTACTGCTTCTGAACACAGCGTGCATCCAACCCGGAAGCCAGCCGCACCAATGTGTTGGAGGGTACACCGTGCACCTGGCAACCTTGGTTAGGGCGCACTGCGCCCGGCCCGCCACAGGAGTCGCTGGTGCGCGATGAGACAAGGACATCCCTACCGACCAAGCCCTCCCTAACCCGGACGACACTAGGCCAATTGTGCGTTGCCCCATGGACCTCCGGGAGGCCCGGGTGGCTGGAGTCTTTGACCATTGCCAAGTAGTTGCCATACCAAGCGGTGATGCAACCAGTCAGGATGCTCTTGATGGTGCAGCTGTAGAACATTTTGAGAATCTGAGGACCCATCCCAAGACTTTTCAGTCTGCTGAGGGGGAATAGGCGTTGTTGCGCCCTCTTCACGACTGTCTTGTGTGTTTGGACCATGATAGTTTGTTACTGATGTGGACACCAAGGAACTTGAACCTCTCGACCCGCTCCACTACAGCTCTGTCGATGTGAATGGGGGCGTGCTTGGCTCTCCTTTTCCTGTTGTCCACTGCTCCTTTGTCTTGCACTAAGCATGCACCCTTGAGGGTCCCCTATGTTGAGGATCAGCAAGGCAGATGTGTTGCTGCCTACTCTTACCTCCTGGGAATGGATGTCTGTTTGTCCAGGATCCAGTTGCAGATGGTGGTGTTTAGTCCCATGGTCCTTAGCTTAGTGATGAGATTTGAGGGCACTATGGTGTTAAACGCTGAGTTGTAGTCAACATTATCACGTAGGTTTTCCTTTTGTCCAGGTGGGAAAGGGCAGTGTGGAGTGCAATAGAGATTGCGTCATCTGATGTAGTCATTTAGGCAGGTTAAACATTGGCCTGTACAGATAATTAAGCCAAAACCACAAGTCCAAATCCTCCTCTCCACCCATGGCTTAGGGCCTATTTAGCAAGCTAGCTACTTCAGGACATCAACACAAGCAGACCAGAAACGAAAATTACATTTTGCGTAGGATGTGATTTGATTGGTGTGAAGCCAAATCCGAACTGGCCTCCCCTGGGGTACGTTTTGCTGCACAAGGACAAGCCACAGTTGAGCTTAGATAAAGGCTGATTATTTAATATTTTTTTATCAAGGGAGGCCAAATGCTTGATGGCATCAATCAATCAAATGCTACGGCAGCAACATGTCATACACTTTTTCCAGACAGCATCAGATACATGGGCTACAGATACTGAGACAGTGCTCGAATGACTTCTCAAGTAAGATTCAGCCACTTGCAAATTGAGGGAAAATTCTGAAAACACGGAGAAAGACAAAATATACTGTTTTATTAAAAAAATATTGGTGAAATATTTGGCAATATTTGGCTTTCCTTGGCATCCATGAACAGACGCCACTGCACTAAATATACATTTAATTGTTAAGTTATTAATTACACTTTGGATGGTGTATCAATGAACCCAGTCTCTACAAAGACACAGGCGTCCTTCCTAACTCAGTTGCCAGAGAGGAAGAAAACTGCTTAGGGATTTCACAACGAGTGACTTTAAAATAGTTACAGAGTTTAACTTGTGATAGGAGAAGACTGAAGATGGATCAACAACATTGCAGTTACTCCACAATACTAACCTAAATGACAGAGTGAAATACAAATATTCCAAAACACGCATCCTGTTTACAGTAAGGCACTAAAGTAAAACTGCAAAAAATGTGACAACATTTTTAAATTCATATTTTCAAGCCTGGTGGTGACTGCATCATGTTATGGGTATGCTTGTCATCAGCAAGGACTAGAGAGTTTTTTTGGTCTAAAAAGATACGGAATAGAGTTAAGCACAGGCAAAATCCTAGAGGAAAACCTGGTTCAGTCTCCTTTCCAACAGACAGTGGGAGATGAATTCAACTTTCAGCAGGACAATAACCCATTTTCAACCACTGGCCTACTGTTGGCTGGATGTTCTTTTGGTGGTGAACCATTCTTGATACACAAGGGAAACTGTTGAGTGTGAAAAACCCAGCAGCGTTGCAGTTCTTAACACACTCGAACTGGTGCGCTTGACACCTACTACTAAACCCTTCATGTATGCTGATTGAAGCGGATTATACAGGTGACATCAATAATTGATCATAGCTTTCACCTGGATTCACCTGGTCAGTCTATGTCATGCAAAGAACAGGTGTTCTTAATGAATTGTACGCTCAGTGTACACTGGAGTTGCTTACCAAGAAGACATTGAGTGTTCCTAATTGGCCTTGTTACAGTTTTGATTTAAATCATCTTGAAAGTCTATAGCAAGATTTGAAAATGGCTGTCAAGCAATGATGAAGAACCAACTTGACAGAGTTTTAAGAATTGTAAAAATAATAATGTGCCAATATTGTAAAATCCAGGTGTGCAAAGATCTTAGGGCTGATTCCAATTTAGGAAATGACGCATTTCTTACACACACCTTTCCTTTGCACTTCTCAGTAGTTGGTATTCAGACTTACCTCATCAAGGTGCATAATGGGCTTTGCATGCGTGTGTCCCTTGCGCTTGCTGGATAAATGTAATTCAACAGCTGAAAACCCTTCCACTTGCAGGCAAACAGATTTTATTGTGGAGTTTTCATACAATTGGGGTTTTCATTACATTTATCTTAAGACATCCCTTTAAATACAGTGTACCTTTTAAGTTAGGATCATGTCTACAGAACCTCCCTCTACAGGTTCAGAATATTAGGGATCAGTGAAAGAGAGCCATCTAAATATATGCATATTCTGTCACGCCCTGACCGTAGATTGCTTTGTATGTTTCTATTTTTAGTTTGGTCAGGGTGTGATGTGGGTGGGTATTCTATGTTTTGTTCTATGTTTGTATTTCTATGTGTTTGGCCTGGTATGGTTCCCAATCAGAGGCAGCTGTCAATCATTGTCTCTGATTGAGAACCATACATAGGAAGCCTGGTTTCGCCCTTGAGTGGTGGGTAGTTATTTTCTGTTTAGTGTGTGTTGCACCTGACAGAGCTTTTTCGGTTGTGCCTTTTGTTACTTTGTGTTTAGTGTTCAGTTATATTTAATAAAATGCCGAACATGTACCACGCTGCACCTTGGTCCTCACCGTCTTCCACCAACGGCCGTTACATATTCATTTCAGTTTCAGCACCAAATTGTAGATTAGTTAGGGTTAGGAAAGTATTTGTGACTCATAAAAACAGGTTTGGAGTGCCTTTACGTACGAAAGAAAGAAAACAGTGGTATGATTAATTTAGAAAATTACCATATTCAGTTCTAAAACCCATGGGAATATAAGAAGATTAGTGTACATTGCATTATAATAGGGATAATACAATAGTAGGCTCTCTTCTATTGCCTGCACTAACCATTGAACTGTGTGATGACAGCCAAGTACTGTGCCATGAGTTTGGTTCAAACCGTTATGGTTTGGTCTGCGCTCCGCTCCGTAACCATTTAATTAGCTTATGTCTTCTTTTTTTTAAATGATCAACTGTTACTAATGATTTTCTGCAAAAACCACATGGCCGTGACGGCGTTTACAGAGAAAGCAAATGAAGTTAAAGGAAACAATGCAATTAAATGGAATTATAATGTAGGTAAACCGACTGAAGGGAACTAACAGTAAATTGTCTATGTGTTGGTATCAGACCTACTGATGGTAGTTACGGACAGTGGGTCATATTTCACCTGATAGAAATAAGACAGTCGGGGTAGCCTATAATTAAGACATTTGAGACTGCCCATCCCTGCAAGTTAATATGCTGTACAATTAAAATGATGCATATTGGCACAGCATTTCATTAACTTTACTGTGGGAAAGTTGATATGCTGATATGCTTCAGTTTTCCGCCATTTTAACTGGTTTCACATTTGTCTTCAGTGATTATAAGGTAAGATATATCTAAAAGAAGTGTAATTTATATTTACAATTCCCTTATCCAAACAGATTACTCATTCATCTATTTCTTATCAATAGCTCTTGTCAAGTTGTAAATGCATGGAGAATGGTGTTATTTCTATCTGTATAAAATGAAGTACATGTTTTTTCCACTTGGAACCCGATAGGTTCACTCAACTTTATTAATGGATTCCTAGTGCGTAAAGGGAGTGAAATCATTAGGGAATGAAGTCAAGGTCAGAATACAACATATCTATAGACACACCTCCGCCACACCTTCATTTATTCATTCTCCACCCCAAAAAAATAGAATGTGAACAGTATGCTATTCTTATGCTTAAGTTCAAGGTCAGAATATGCATAGAGAGAAAAGTGCATAAAAAGGGAATTATGCTCAATTTACACGCGCTTAATTCGGGTCGGAATCGGGCCCTTAGAGACTTACCCAGAAAGATACAGCTGTAATCACTGCCAAAGGTGATTCTAACATGTATTGACTCAGGGGTGTGAATACTTATGTAAATGAGATATTTCTGTATTTCATTTTCAATAAATGTGCAAAAATGTGTAAAAACATGTTTTCACATTGTCATTATTGGGTATTGTGTAGTGTATATTGCATTCACATCTTCACTACAAGTCCCCTGTATGAATCAGAAACTGAATGTATGAGACCGACAAGTGTTTTCCTTTAACTTAAGTGATAATATTACAGACAAGATTTTCTACCAGTGAGTGTATTGTTTGATGTAGAATCTCATGGGTGAGAAAAAAATCTATTTAATCCGTTTTGAATTCAAGATGTAACGCAAACAATATTGTATAGGTCAAGGTGTATGAATAGTTTCTGAAGGCACGGTAGGCTGTGTGGGCTAATATAGTCCAAATGTTTGCCTCAGGGTAAATTGAGCCAATGGCCTTAGGGTAAATTGAGCCAAAGGCCTTAGGGTAAATTGAGCCAATGGCCTTAGGGTAAATTGAGCCAATGGCCTTAGGGTAAATTGAGCCAATGGCCTTGGGGTAAATTGAGCCAATGGCCTTGGGGTAAGTTGAGCCAATGGCCTTGGGGTAAATTGAGCCAATGGCCTTAGGGTAAATTGAGCCAATGGCCTTAGGGTAAATTGAGCCAATGGCCTTAGGGTAAATTGAGCCAATGGCCTTGGGGTAAATTGAGCCAATGGCCTTGGGGTAAGTTGAGCCAATGGCCTTGGGGTAAATTGCGCCAATGGCCTTGGGGTAAATTGCGCCAAAAGACCACTTTTATGGGACAAACTATGTTTTCAAAACGGTTAATTTTTCCATGAATTCTGATTATTTCCCGGGTGTACACAACATCCTGAAATATATAGAGATATATTTTTAAGAAATAATCATACATTTCCCTTGAGGGAGTTATGCTGAATGTAAAAAATGGCTCATCTTACCCCTCACTACCCTACAGTATGGAGAGAATCTATAGGCTCTGTAGAGCTGTCTCTGCTCTCCTTTGTCAGTGTGAAGGTGGAACAATAGACATTTCACATTTTGACTCTTTTCCTTTCAACAAAATCTAATCTGTGCCACTAATTGGATCTTTCTTGTTAAAAAGAGTCATGTGAAAACATAACTTTGACCCTTTCAGCCCTTCACCCTAACTGACTTTCAAGATGATACTGTATATGGCTGTTGTCTGGTTGAAGCTTTGTGACTGGATTTGAATGCTGTGATGTGTTGCACTATGAATCATGTGCTGTTCTATTGAGTCTTATGCCATCCAGTGTTGTGCACTTTGTTGCTCTATGTTGTGTAATATAGTGGTGTGCTGTGTGCTCTACTGTGCTCATAGCGAGGGAGAGGAAGAAAGGGGAGAGGAGGGGAGGAGAGGAGAGGGGAGGAGAGGGTGAGGAGAACCGAGGGAGAAGAGAGAGAAACCGAGGGAGAGGAGAGAGGAACAGAGGGAGAGGAGAGGGAGGAGATGGAAGAGAGGGAGGAGAGGGTGAGGGTGAGGAGAACCGAGGTAGAGGAGAGGAGAGGGAGGAGAGGAAGGAGCAGAGAGTAGTGTGCATCTGGATTAGTCTGATGCAGTGGCATCATTAGGCCTGGGCTTTGGGCATTCAGACCCAGATGTTTTCGGTCCAGCCCTGAACTTTTTGATGGTCCTCCAAAATATAAATGTACAACACAATATGTGCTAGGCAGTAGCACACACTGCAAGAAGAGAAAAGTCTATGGGTAGGGACATCCAAAGGATCCCGGAGAGCACAAACACTGCAAGAAGCCCCTGGAGTGACTGGTCAAGATTTTACAATGCAGTGGACCGCTCACGTCCCTTGATCCCTCCCTTACAGAACCAGTTTGTTGTCAAGGTCAGCTCTCAGCAAAGCACCTGTCACTTAGTCAGTCTGCAGCATAGCACAGAGCAAATATGAATATTCAGAACTTCTTCCGAAAGAGAGGCAACAAAAGCAGAACAGCCAGAAAGTCAAAGTGCAGCAGAGTTAGCCACATGTTTTGTGCAGGGTTGGTGGTAGCTAACTAGCTAGTCTCCCTCAGCATAAGGGTTGGTGGTAGCTAACTAGCTAGTCTCCCTCAGCATAAGGGTTGGTGGTAGCTAACTAGCTAGTCTCCCTCAGCATAGTGGTTGGTGGTACCTGACTAGCTAGTCTCCCTCAGCATAAGGGTTGGTGGTAGCTCTTGACCCTCAGCATAAGGGTTGATGGTAGCTAACTAGCTAGTCTCCCTCAGCATAGGGATTGGTTGTAGTTAACTAGCTAGTCTCCCTCAGCATAAGGGTTGGTGGTAGCTAACTAGCTAGTGTCCCTCAGCATAAGAATCATGATATGTGACCCATTTGTGACCAAGCTTAAACGTCCTGACTGAAAGTATATATATCCACATAATTTTCCTACCTCATGATGCCATCTATTTTGTGAAGTGCATCAGTCTCTCCTGCAGCAAAGCACCCCCACAACATGATGCTGCCACCCCTGTGCTTCACGGTTGGGATGGTACACCTCGGCTTGCAAGCCTCCTCCTTTTCCCTCCGAACATAATGATGGTCATTATGGCCAAGCAGTTCTAATTTTATTTCATCAGACCAGAGGACATTTCTCCAAAAAGTACGATCTTTGTCCCCGTGTGCAGCTGCAAACCGTAGTCAAGCTTTTTTATGGCGGTTTTGGAGCAGTGGCTTCTTCCTTGCTGAGCGGCCTTTCAGGTTATGTTGATATAGGACTCGTTTTACTGTGGATATAGATACTTTTGTACCTGTTTCCTCCAGCATCTTCACAAGGTCCTTTGCTGTTGTTCTGGGATTGATTTGCACTTCTTGCACCAAAGTATGTTCATCTCTAGGAGACAGAACGGGTCTCCTTCCTGAGCGGTATGACGGCTGTGTGGTCCCATGGTGTTTATACTTGTGTACTATTGTTTGTACAGATGAACGTGGTACCTTCAGGTGTTTGGAAATTGTTCCCAAGGATCAACCAGACTTGTGGAGGTCTACAATTTCTCTGAGGTCTTCGCTGATTTCTTTGGATTTTCCCACGATGTCAAGCAAAGAGGAGTTTGAAGGTAGGCCTTGAAATACATCCACAGGTACACCTCCAATTGACTCAAATTATGTCAATTAGCAGAAGCTTATCAGAATCTTCTAAAGCCATGATGACATTCTCTGAAATTTTCCAAGCTGTTTTAAGGCACAGTCAATTTAGTGTATGTAAACTTCTGACCCACTGGAATTGTGATACAGTGAATTATAAGTGAAATATTCTGTCTGTAAACAATTGTTGGAAAAATTACTTCTGTCATGTTCAAAGTAGATGTCCTAACCAACTTTCCAAAACTATAGTTTGTTTACAAGAAATGTGTGGAATGGTTGAAAAACGAGTTTTAATGACTCCAACCTAAGTGTATGTAAACTTCTGACATCAACTGTATCTGAAACTTGTTCACTGAGGATAACTCTGACACTAATATCTATATGGATGTATTATCTTTGTGGTTATTTGTATCTGTACAGGATGTACTCGGAATTACTATTTTCAAAGGGTTTTGTTGTCTTGGGAATTCTGTCTTATTTACATTGGTCTCATCCCCCACACAAGCCTTTAAATGCCTGGGGAGATTGGGCCTGGGATTGGTCAGGTTACTGTTAGGTTACTGTAAACTTGGTATCATTTTTGATTGGTTACTGGTGGTTGGTTTTGGGCTGAAAGGTTACACCTTCAGACATTATAAATGGAATCAAATGCCGTTCTCTCTCTTATCCTGTGTCCAGTACATGGAGGAAGGTTGTATGATCAATTCTCCTTTTTGTAGGCTTCTAGGCATCTCCATGTTCATGCTTAACCTTAGGAACTATATGCCTAGAAGTATGCTTTGTAATGTTTTGTATGTTAAGCCTCATGGCTTGTATGTCAATCCATTCAATTTACAAAGTAATTAAATAGACTTGTTTTTAGGCATTTCTTGATTTCCTATTACTGTAAATAAACTATAGTGTTCTATTACTGTAACTATAGTGTTCTATTACTGTAACTCAACTATAGTGTTCTATTACTGTAACTCAACTATAGTGTTCTATTACTGTAACTACAGTGTTCTATTACTGTAACTATAGTGTTCTATTACTGTAGCTCAACTATAGTGTTCTAATACTGTAACTATAGTGTTCTATTACTGTAACTCAACCATAGTGTTCTATTACTGTAACTCAACCATACTGTTCTATTACTGTAACTCAACGATAGTGTTCTATTACTGTAACCATAGTCTTCTATTACTGTAACTAAACTAGTGTTCTATTACTGTAACTCGACTATAGTGTTATATTACCGAAACTCAACTATAGTGTTCTATTACTATAACTCAACTATAGTGTTCTATTACTGTAACTCAACCATAGTGTTCTATTACTGTAACTATAGTGTTATATTACTGTAACTCAACTATAGTGTTCTAATACTGTAACTATAGTGTTCTATTACTGTAACTATAGTGTTCCATTACTGTAACTCAACTATAGTGTTCTATTACTGTAACTATAGTGTTCTATTACTGTAACTATAGTGTTCTATTACTGTAACTCAACTATAGTGTTCTATTACTGCAACTATAGTGTTATATTACTATAACTCAACTATAGTTTTTTATTACTATAACTCAACTATAGTGTTCTATTACTATAACTCAACTATAGTGTTCTATTACTGCAACTATAGTGTTCTATTACTGTAACTATAGTGTTCTATTACTGTAACTCAACTATAGTGTTCTATTACTGTAACTCAACTATAGTGTTCTATTACTATAACTCAACTATAGTGTTCTATTACTGTAACTCAACTATAGTGTTCTATTACTATAACTATAGTGTTCTATTACTGTAACTATAGTGTTCTATTACTGTAACTACAGTGTTATATTACTGTAACTCAACTATAGTGTTCTAATTCTGTAACTATAGTGTTCTATTACTGTAACTATAGTGTTCTATTACTGTAACTATAGTGTTCTATTACTGTAACTACAGTGTTATATTACTGTAACTCAACTATAGTGTTCTAATTCTGTAACTATAGTGTTCTATTACTGTAACTATAGTGTTCTATTACTGTAACTCAACTATAGTGTTCTATTACTGTAACTCAACTATAGTGTTCTATTACTGTAACTACAGTGTTCTATTACTGTAACTATAGTGTTCTATTACTGTAACTCAACTATAGTGTTCTATTACTGTAAATACAGTGTTCTATTACTGTAACTATAGTGTTCTATTACTGTAACTACAGTGTTATATTACTGTAACTCAACTATAGTGTTCTAATTCTGTAACTATAGTGTTCTATTACTGTAACTATAGTGTTCTATTACTGTAACTCAACTATAGTGTTCTATTACTGTAACTCAACTATAGTGTTCTATTACTGTAACTACAGTGTTCTATTACTGTAACTATAGTGTTCTATTACTGTAACTCAACTATAGTGTTCTATTACTGTAACTACAATGTTCTATTACTGTAACTATAGTGTTCTATTACTGTAACTCAACTATAGTGTTCTATTACTGTAACTATAGTGTTATATTACTATAACTCAACTATAGTGTTTTATTACTATAACTCAACCATAGTGTTCTATTACTATAACTCAATTATAGTGTTCTATTACTGTAACTCAACTATAGTGTTCTATTACTGCAACTATAGTGTTCTATTACTGTAACTATAGTGTTCTATTACTGTAACTCAACTATAGTGTTCTATTACTGCAACTATAGTGTTCTATTACTGTAACTATAGTGTTCTATTACTGTAACTCAACTATAGTGTTCTATTACTGTAACTCAACTATAGTGTTCTATTACTGTAACTCAACTATAGTGTTCTATTACTGTAACTCAACTATAGTGTTCTATTACTGTAACTCAACTATAGTGTTCTATTACTGTAACTCAACTATAGTGTTCTATTACTGTAACTCAACCATAGTGTTCTATTACTGTAACTATAGTGTTATATTACTGTAACTCAACTATAGTGTTCTAATACTGTAACTATAGTGTTCTATTACTGTAACTATAGTGTTCCATTACTGTAACTCAACTATAGTGTTCTATTACTGTAACTATAGTGTTCTATTACTGTAACTATAGTGTTCTATTACTGTAACTCAACTATAGTGTTCTATTACTGCAACTATAGTGTTATATTACTATAACTCAACTATAGTTTTTTATTACTATAACTCAACTATAGTGTTCTATTACTATAACTCAACTATAGTGTTCTATTACTGCAACTATAGTGTTCTATTACTGTAACTATAGTGTTCTATTACTGTAACTCAACTATAGTGTTCTATTACTGTAACTCAACTATAGTGTTCTATTACTATAACTCAACTATAGTGTTCTATTACTGTAACTCAACTATAGTGTTCTATTACTATAACTATAGTGTTCTATTACTGTAACTATAGTGTTCTATTACTGTAACTACAGTGTTATATTACTGTAACTCAACTATAGTGTTCTAATTCTGTAACTATAGTGTTCTATTACTGTAACTATAGTGTTCTATTACTGTAACTATAGTGTTCTATTACTGTAACTACAGTGTTATATTACTGTAACTCAACTATAGTGTTCTAATTCTGTAACTATAGTGTTCTATTACTGTAACTATAGTGTTCTATTACTGTAACTCAACTATAGTGTTCTATTACTGTAACTCAACTATAGTGTTCTATTACTGTAACTACAGTGTTCTATTACTGTAACTATAGTGTTCTATTACTGTAACTCAACTATAGTGTTCTATTACTGTAAATACAGTGTTCTATTACTGTAACTATAGTGTTCTATTACTGTAACTACAGTGTTATATTACTGTAACTCAACTATAGTGTTCTAATTCTGTAACTATAGTGTTCTATTACTGTAACTATAGTGTTCTATTACTGTAACTCAACTATAGTGTTCTATTACTGTAACTCAACTATAGTGTTCTATTACTGTAACTACAGTGTTCTATTACTGTAACTATAGTGTTCTATTACTGTAACTCAACTATAGTGTTCTATTACTGTAACTACAATGTTCTATTACTGTAACTATAGTGTTCTATTACTGTAACTCAACTATAGTGTTCTATTACTGTAACTATAGTGTTATATTACTATAACTCAACTATAGTGTTTTATTACTATAACTCAACCATAGTGTTCTATTACTATAACTCAATTATAGTGTTCTATTACTGTAACTCAACTATAGTGTTCTATTACTGCAACTATAGTGTTCTATTACTGTAACTATAGTGTTCTATTACTGTAACTCAACTATAGTGTTCTATTACTGTAACTCAACTATAGTGTTCTATTACTGTAACTCAACTATAGTGTTCTATTACTGTAACTCAACTATAGTGTTCTATTACTGTAACTCAACTATAGTGTTCTATTACTGTAACTCAACTATAGTGTTCTATTACTGTAACTCAACTATAGTGTTCTATTACTGTAACTCAACTATAGTGTTCTATTACTGTAACTCAACTATAGTGTTCTATTACTGTAACTCAACTATAGTGTTCTTGGATATTGCTATTTATCTTATGGAGTCAGATCATTAATTTAATGTGCTAAAGACAAAGGAGATGAATGTGGACTACAGGAAATGGAGGACTGAGCACGCAGTTTTTTTTAAAACTGCATTGTTGGTTACTGGGGGAACCGGGCTGGAGACACGCACCTCATGGCGAGTGCGGGGAGGAGGAACAGGGAGTACTGGACCCTGGAGGCGCACTGGTGGCCTGGTACGTGGTGCCGCACTGGGGGAACCGGGCTGGAGACACGCACCTCAGGGCGAGTGTGGGGAGGAGGAACAGGGAGTACTGGACCCTGGAGGCGCACTGGTGGCCTGGTACGTGGTGCCGCACTGGGGGAACCGGGCTGGAGACACGCACCTCAGGGCGAGTGCGGGGAGGAGGACAGGGAGTACTGGACCCTGGAGGCGCACTGGTGGCCTGGTACGTGGTGCCGCACTGGGGGAACCGGGCTGGAGACACGCACCTCAGGGCGAGTGCGGGGAGGAGGACAGGGAGTACTGGACCCTGGAGGCGCACTGGTGGCCTGGTACGTGGTGCCGCACTGGGGGAACCGGGCTGGAGACACGCACCTCATGGCGAGTGCGGGGAGGAGGACAGGGAGTACTGGACCCTGGAGGCGCACTGGTGGCCTGGTACGTGGTGCCGCACTGGGGGAACCGGGCTGGAGACACGCACCTCATGGCGAGTGCGGGGAGGAGGACAGGGAGTACTGGACCCTGGAGGCGCACAATAGGCCTGGTACGTGGTGCCGCACTGGTGGTACTGGGTCGAGGACACGCACCTCATGGCGAGTGTGGGGAGGAGGAACAGGGTGTACTGGACCCTGGAGGCGCACAATAGGCCTGGTACATGGTGCTGCACTGGGGGAACCGGGCTGGAGACACGCACCTCAGGGCGAGTGCGGGGAGGAGGAACAGGATGTACTGGGCTGTGGAGGCATACTGGAGGTCTGGTGCGTGGTGTTGGCACTGGTGGTACTGGATAGACCGGACTATGAAGACGCACTGGAGGTCTGGTGCGTGGTGTTGGTGGAGGTCTCAAGCTAATGGCCTGCACAACCCGTCCTGGCTGGATGGTGACTCTAGCTCGGCCCGTGCGGGGCGCAGGCACAGGACGCACTGGGCTGTGCAGACATACAGGAGACACAGAGCGCAACGCCGGCGCAGGATATCCTGGCCCGAGGAGACCCACTGGCTGTCTGGAGAGCAGGGCTGGCACCATCTGCCCTGGCTGGATCCTCACCCTAGCCCGGCAGATGCGGGGAGCTGGGATGTAGCGCACCGGGCTAAGCACGCGTACTGGGGACACCGTGCGTTCCACCGCATAACACGGTGCCTGACCAGTACGACGCCCTCTCTCTCCACAGTAAGCACGGGGAGTTGGCGCAGATCTCCTACCTGGTTTCACCACACTCCCCGTGTGCCTCCCCCCAATACATTTTTGGGTCTGCCTCTCGGGCTTCCAGCCGTGCTGCCGTGCTGCCTCTTCATACCGCCACCTCTCCCCTTTGGCTGCCTCCAGCTCTGCCTTGGGGTGGCGATATTCCCCCGGCTGCGTCCAGGGTCCATCTCCATCCAGTATCTCCTCCCAAGTCCAATAGTCCTGATTGTGCTGCTCCTCCTGCTGCTTGGTCCATTGTTGGTGGGTGATTCTGTAACGACTGTCTTCGGGTGAAAGAGAGGATGACCAAGATGCAGCGTGAATATAATCCATTATTTAATGGGAATACTTAAACACCAAACAAAACAACAAACCGACAAAAATCAACGAAGACGATACAGTCCCGTAACGTGAACACTAAACACTGGCACACAGGAACAGGAACAATCACCCACAAAATACCCAAAGAATATGGCTGCCTAAATATGGTTCCCATTCAGAGACAACGATAGACAGCTGCCTCTAATTGAGAACCAATCTAGGCAACCATAGACTTATAAAAACACCTAGATAGGAAACACCCCCCATGAACATACAAAACCCCTAGACAAGACAAACACATACATCACCCATGTCACACCCTGACCTAACCAAAATAACAAAGAAAACAAAGAATACTAAGGTCAGGGTGTGACAGTGTATGAATGTGAGTGGTTACATATTGTACATTTTAAATGGCTAGGAGACAGAGATTAGGAGACTTGTACTGTGATCAAAGGGGAAGGTACCACTGAAGGCCCCAGTATTCAGTCAGGCAGCTTGAAGCAGGTATGTGTCACAATCCAGGCCCTTGTCACGGAGTACAGTGGTCTGATAGGGAGATGACAATACATACATGATGTACCTTTCATCACCAAAGCCATGTTAGCTTTTACTGCACATGTTCTTGAACAAGCAAACCATTTTGTTAGTGTCATTGATATAAATGGGCAATTCACATACAATAACCAGTTGATAAGCATTGACTGTAATACCTCTTGGGTCCTGTGGTGGTATGGCAGCTTTCTTGTGATCTTACTCCCTTTCCAGAGGGGCATTTTTCTTGCCAACTTTTTCATGCACCAATTAATCAATGAACAGGCAGTGGAATTAAGTAGTTTGACAAAAAAAGTGTTCAAAAGTCAATATCAAGTCTTTGAAATATAGCTAGCAAATAAAGTTTTTATTTTCTAGAAACCTAGAAACCTTCTTTTGGTTTTATTTACCTCATCCTCTCTTGCTCAGGAACCCAGAGAGGCTCAAATCAAATGTTTACTTGCAAATCTCTTTCAACAAACTTACAAAACTTTCTACAAACTTACGAATCTCTTGGTAACAGTGACAGAACTCCGGGTGCACAGATTCAAAATCTGTGTGTATTTGTATTCACAGCAGAATATTCATAGTCATAAATGGACTTGTAATAATTCTGAAAAGTAATTATTCTGGCAAATCTTATCATTATAATCCCATAGTCGTGACTTCATCACAATGTACAGTTGGGTTTGTTTCAATCCTGCCCACAGCTGGCAGCACACAAGTATTCATCAATTCGGAGTGCAGCTGCAAAAAACCCAACCGTAATGCCTGTGGTAAATTTGGGTTGACTTTGGATATAAGTATGGGGCTATTTTGGGACAATCTGTAAATTACACAATGTACATGAGACAATTTATCTTGTCCAGGTCGCAGTTGTAAATGAGAACTTGTTCTCAACTAGCTTACCTGGTTAAATAAAGGTGGGATTAAAAAAAAAACTTCCAGTAGTTTAAAAACCTCAAACCTAAAAGCCTCAAAACCTCAAATCTATAAACTAGAAATTCATGTACAAATATTGAAAGCATTTAATGAGAAAAGTAGAAGGTGGGATGAAAATATTGTTTCATTTACATTGTGTAATTTATTGACAGTCCCTAACTAGCCCCGGAGATACGCTATTCAAAGTCAAAGTCAGGTCGCACACCAGCTGGCTGAAACTAATTGGCTAAATATTTTTGGCTAGCTCGTCCCACCGGCGAACACACACACGAGACAACCACATCAAACCATTCCCCGAAACCAACTCACATTTTAATTTAGTCATGGTTTCTAGCAATTCTTAATGAGCCAAATCTAAAACGAGGCAAAATCAGGCAGTGCAGTCATTTAAGATGAACTAATGACATGTTGCACCTCTACCTTGTTACGTTTCAGATGAGCCAAGGAGGAGGACAGATGAGAACAGCAGGCCAGTAGAGCACCTAGAACAGCAGCAGCCTTGGGCAAATGGTAGGAGAGAGGATGATTTATGTGACTCAGACACAGGCCCAAAACAAGTTACGCTACCCAAGTATGCCGTTGACAATTTTGGATTGCAGAACATAAGAGACACACCGGACAAGATACAGAGACAGTAACAGAAGAGTAGGATATGATGGAGAGAGACACCAGACAAGACACAGAGACAGTAACAGAAGAGTAGGATATGATGGAGAGAGACACCAGACAAGACACAGAGACAGTAACAGAAGGGTAGGTGATGGAGAAAGACACCAGACAAGACACAGAGACAGTAATAGAAGAGTAGGATATGATGGAGAGAGACACCAGACAAGACACAGAGACAGTAACAGAAGGGTAGGTGATGGAGAGAGACACCAGACAAGACACAGAGACAGTAACAGAAGAGTAGGATATGATGGAGGCACCAGACAAGACACAGAGACAGTAACAGAAGGGTAGGATATGATGGAGAGAGACACAAGACAAGACACAGAGACAGTAACAGAAGAGTAGGATATGATGGAGAGAGACACCAGACAAGACACGGAGACAGTAACAGAAGGGTAGGTGATGGAGAAAGACACCAGATAAGACACAGAGACAGTACAGAAGAGTAGGATATGATGGAGAGAGACACCAGACAAGACACAGAGACAGTAACAGAAGACTAGGATATGATGGAGAGAGACACCAGACAAGACACAGAGACAGTAACAGAAGGGTAGGAAATGATGGAGACACCAGACAAGACACAGAGACAGTAACAGAAGGGTAGGTGATGGAGAGAGAGACCAGACAAGACACAGAGACAGTAACAGAAGAGTAGGATATGATGGAGACGCCAGACAAGACACAGAGACAGTAACAGAAGGGTAGGTGATGGAGAGAGACACCAGGCAAGACACAGAAACAGTAACAGAAGGGTAGGTGATGGAGAGAGACACCAGACAAGACAGAGACACAGTAACATAAGAGTAGGGTAGGTGATGGAGAGAGACTCCAGGCAAGACACAGAGACAGTAACAGAAGGGTAGGATATGATGGAGAGAGACACCAGACAAGACACAGAGACAGTAACAGAAGAGTAGGATATGATGGAGAGAGACACCACACAAGACACAGAGACAGTAACAGAAGGGTCGGTGATGGAGAGAGACACCAGGCAAGACACAGAGACAGTAACAGAAGACTAGGATATGATGGAGACACCAGACAAGACACAGAGACAGTAACAGAAGGGTAGGTTATGATGGAGAGAGACACCAGACAAGACACAGAGACAGTAACAGAAGAGTAGGATATGATGGAGAGAGACACCACACAAGACACAGAGACAGTAACAGAAGGGTCGGTGATGGAGAGAGACACCAGGCAAGACACAGAGACAGTAACAGAAGGGTAGGTGATGGAGAGAGACACCAGACAAGACACAGAGACAGAAACAGAAGACTAGGATATGATGGAGAGAGACACCAGACAAGACACAAAGAGAGTAACAGAAGTGTAGGATATGATGGAGAGAGAAACAAGACAAGACACAGAGACAGTAACAGAAGGGTAGGTGATGGAGAAAGACACCAGACAAGACACAGAGACAGTAACAGAAGAGTAGGATATGATGGAGAGAGACACCAGACAAGACACAGAGACAGTAACAGAAGTGTAGGTGATGGAGAGAGACACCAGATAAGACACAGAGACAGAAACAGAAGAGTAGGATATGATGGAGACACCAGACAAGACACAGAGACAGTAACAGAAGGGTAGGTGATGGAGAGAGACACCAGACAAGACACAGAGACAGTAACAGAAGAGTAGGATATGATGGAGAGAGACACCAGACAAGACACAGAGACAGTAACAGAAGGATAGGTGATGGAGAGAGACACCAGGCAAGACACAGAGACAGTAACAGAAGGGTAGGTGATGGAGAGAGACACCAGACAAGACACAGAGACAGTAACAGAAGGGTAGGATATGATGGAGAGAGACACCAGACAAGACACAGAGACAGTAACAGAAGAGTAGGATATGATGGAGAGAGACACCAGACAAGACACAGAGACAGTAACAGAAGGATAGGTGATGGAGAGAGACACCAGGCAAGACACAGAGACAGTAACAGAAGGGTAGGTGATGGAGAGAGACACCAGACAAGACACTTAGACAGTAACAGAAGAGTAGGATATGATGGAGAAAGACACCAGACAAGACACAGAGACAGTAACAGAAGGGTAGGTGATGGAGAGAGACACCAGACAAGACACAGAGACAGTAACAGAAGAGTAGGATATGATGGAGAGAGACACCAGACAAGACACAGAAACAGTAACAGAAGGGTAGGTGATGGAGAGAGACACCAGACAAGACACAGAGACAGTAACAGAAGAGTAGGATATGATGGAGAGAGACACCAGGCAAGACACAGAGACAGTAACAGAAGGGTAGGTGATGGAGAGAGACACCAGACAAGACACAGACACGGTAACAAAAGGGTAGGTGATGGAGAGAGACACCACACAAGACACAGTAACAGAAGGGTCTGTGATGGAGAGAGACACCAGACAAGACAAAGACACAGTAACAAAAGGGTAGGTGATGGAGAGAGACACCAGGCAAGACAAAGACACAGTAACAAAAGGGTAGGTGATGGAGAGAGACACCAGGCAAGACACAGAGACAGTAACAGAAGGGTAGGTGATGGAGAGAGACACCAGACAAGACAGAGACACAGTAACAGAAGGGTAGGTGATGGAGAGAGACACCAGACAAGACACAGACACAGTAACAAAAGGGTAGGATATGATGGAGAGAGACACCAGACAAGACACAGACACATTAACAGAAGGGTAGGATATGATGGAGAGAGACACCAGACAAGACACAGAGACAGTAACAGAAGGGTAGGTGATGGAGAGAGACACCAGGCAAGACACAGAGACAGTAACAGAAGGGTAGGTGATGGAGAGAGACACCAGACAAGACACAGACACATTAACAGAAGGGTAGGATATGATGGAGAGAGACACCAGACAAGACACAGAGACAGTAACAGAAGGGTAGGTGATGGAGAGAGACACCAGGCAAGACACAGAGGCAGTAACAGAAGAGTAGGATATGATGGAGACACCAGACAAGACACAGAGACAGTAACAGAAGGGTAGGTGATGGAGAGAGACACCAGACAAGACACAGACACAGTAACAAAAGGGTAGGATATGATGGAGAGAGACGCCAGACAAGACACAGAGACAGTAACAGAAGAGTAGGATATGATGGAAAGAGACGCCAGACAAGACACAGAGAGAGTAACAGAAGGGTAGGTGATGGAGAGAGACACCAGGCAAGACACAGAGACAGTAACAGAAGGGTAGGTGATGGAGAGAGACACCAGACAAGACACAGAGACATAAACAGAAGACTAGGATATGATGGAGAGAGACACCAGACAAGACACAGAGACAGTAACAGAAGGGTAGGTGATGGAGAGAGACACCAGACAAGACACAGAGACAGTAACAGAAGAGTAGGATATGATGGAGACACCAGGCAAGACACAGAGACAGTAACAGAAGAGTAGGATATGATGGAGACAGCAGACAAGACACAGAGACAGTAACAGAAGGGTAGGATATGATGGAGAGAGACGCCAGACAAGACACAGAGACAGTAACAGAAGAGTAGGTGATGGAGAGAGACACCAGACAAGACACAGAGACAGAAACAGAAGGGTAGGTGATGGAGAGAGACACCAGGCAAGACACAGAGACAGTAACAGAAGGGTAGGTGATGGAGAGAGACACCAGGCAAGACACAGAGACAGTAACAGAAGGGTAGGTGATGGAGAGAGACACCAGACAAGACACAGAGACAGTCACAGAAGAGAAGGATATGATGGAGAGAGACACCAGACAAGACACAGAGACAGTAACAGAAGAGTAGGTGATGGAGAGAGACACCAGGCAAGACACAGAGACAGTAACAGAAGGGTAGGTGATGGAGAGAGACACCAGGCAAGACACAGAGACAGTAACAGAAGAGTAGGATATGATGGAGACACCAGACAAGACACAGAGACAGTAACAGAAGGGAAGGATATGATGGAGAGAGACACCAGGCAAGACACAGAGACAGTAACAGAAGAGTAGGATATGATGGAGACACCAGACAAGACACAGAGACAGTAACAGAAGGGTAGGATATGATGGAGAGAGACACCAGGCAAGACACAGAGACAGTAACAGAAGAGTAGGATATGATGGAGACACCAGACAAGACACAGAGACAGTAACAGAAGGGTCGGTGATGGAGAGAGACACCAGGAAAGACACAGAGACAGTAACAGAAGGGTAGGTGATGGAGAGAGACACCAGAAAAGACACAGGCACAGTAACAAAAGGGTAGGTGATGGAGAGAGACACCAGACAAGACACAGAGACAGTAACAGAAGAGTAGGATATGATGGAAAGAGACGCCAGACAAGACACAGAGACAGTAACAGAAGAGTAGGATATGATGGAGAGAGACACCAGGCAAGACACAGAGACAGTAACAGAAGAGTAGGATATGATGGAGAGAGACACCAGACAAGACACAGAGACAGAAACAGAAGACTAGGATATGATGGAGAGAGACACCAGACAAGACACAGAGACAGTAACAGAAGGGTAGGTGATGGAGAGAGACACCAGACAAGACACAGAGACAGTAACAGAAGAGTAGGATATGATGGAGACACCAGGCAAGATAGAGACAGTAACAGAAGAGTAGGATATGATGGAGACACCAGACAAGACACAGAGACAGTAACAGAAGGGTAGGATATGATGGAGAGAGACGCCAGACAAGACACAGAGACAGTAACAGAAGAGTAGGTGATGGAGAGAGACACCAGGCAAGACACAGAGACAGTAACAGAAGGGTAGGTGATGGAGAGAGACACCAGACAAGACACAGAGACAGAAACAGAAGACTAGGATATGATGGAGAGAGACACCAGGCAAGACACAGAGACAGTAACAGAAGGGTAGGTGATGGAGAGAGACACCAGGCAAGACACAGAGACAGTAACAGAAGGGTAGGTGATGGAGAGAGACACCAGACAAGACACAGAGACAGAAACAGAAGACTAGGATATGATGGAGAGAGACACCAGACAAGACACAGAGACAGTAACAGAAGGGTAGGTGATGGAGAGAGACACCAGACAAGACACAGAGACAGTAACAGAAGAGTAGGATATGATGGAGACACCAGGCAAGACACAGAGACAGTAACAGAAGAGTAGGATATGATGGAGACACCAGACAAGACACAGAGACAGTAACAGAAGGGTAGGATATGATGGAGAGAGACGCCAGACAAGACACAGAGACAGTAACAGAAGAGTAGGTGATGGAGAGAGACACCAGACAAGACACAGAGACAGAAACAGAAGGGTAGGTGATGGAGAGAGACACCAGGCAAGACACAGAGACAGTAACAGAAGGGTAGGTGATGGAGAGAGACACCAGGCAAGACACAGAGACAGTAACAGAAGGGTAGGTGATGGAGAGAGACACCAGACAAGACACAGAGACAGTCACAGAAGAGAAGGATATGATGGAGAGAGACACCAGACAAGACACAGAGACAGTAACAGAAGAGTAGGTGATGGAGAGAGACACCAGGCAAGACACAGAGACAGTAACAGAAGGGTAGGTGATGGAGAGAGACACCAGGCAAGACACAGAGACAGTAACAGAAGAGTAGGATATGATGGAGACACCAGACAAGACACAGAGACAGTAACAGAAGGGTAGGATATGATGGAGAGAGACACCAGGCAAGACACAGAGACAGTAACAGAAGAGTAGGATATGATGGAGACACCAGACAAGACACAGAGACAGTAACAGAAGGGTAGGATATGATGGAGAGAGACACCAGGCAAGACACAGAGACAGTAACAGAAGAGTAGGATATGATGGAGACACCAGACAAGACACAGAGACAGTAACAGAAGGGTCGGTGATGGAGAGAGACACCAGGAAAGACACAGAGACAGTAACAGAAGGGTAGGTGATGGAGAGAGACACCAGAAAAGACACAGGCACAGTAACAAAAGGGTAGGTGATGGAGAGAGACACCAGACAAGACACAGAGACAGTAACAGAAGAGTAGGATATGATGGAAAGAGACGCCAGACAAGACACAGAGACAGTAACAGAAGAGTAGGATATGATGGAGAGAGACACCAGACAAGACACAGAGACAGTAACAGAAGAGTAGGATATGATGGAGAGAGACACCAGGCAAGACACAGAGACAGTAACAGAAGGGTAGGTGATGGAGAGAGACACCAGGCAAGACACAGAGACAGTAACAGAAGGGTAGGTGATGGAGAGAGACACCAGACAAGACACAGAGACAGAAACAGAAGACTAGGATATGATGGAGAGAGACACCAGACAAGACACAGAGACAGTAACAGAAGGGTAGGTGATGGAGAGAGACACCAGACAAGACACAGAGACAGTAACAGAAGAGTAGGATATGATGGAGACACCAGGCAAGACACAGAGACAGTAACAGAAGAGTAGGATATGATGGAGACACCAGACAAGACACAGAGACAGTAACAGAAGGGTAGGATATGATGGAGAGAGACGCCAGACAAGACACAGAGACAGTAACAGAAGAGTAGGTGATGGAGAGAGACACCAGACAAGACACAGAGACAGAAACAGAAGGGTAGGTGATGGAGAGAGACACCAGGCAAGACACAGAGACAGTAACAGAAGGGTAGGTGATGGAGAGAGACACCAGGCAAGACACAGAGACAGTAACAGAAGGGTAGGTGATGGAGAGAGACACCAGACAAGACACAGAGACAGTCACAGAAGAGAAGGATATGATGGAGAGAGACACCAGACAAGACACAGAGACAGTAACAGAAGAGTAGGTGATGGAGAGAGACACCAGGCAAGACACAGAGACAGTAACAGAAGGGTAGGTGATGGAGAGAGACACCAGGCAAGACCAAGAGACAGTAACAGAAGAGTAGGATATGATGGAGACACCAGACAAGACACAGAGACAGTAACAGAAGGGTAGGATATGATGGAGAGAGACACCAGGCAAGACACAGAGACAGTAACAGAAGAGTAGGATATGATGGAGACACCAGACAAGACACAGAGACAGTAACAGAAGGGTAGGATATGATGGAGAGAGACACCAGGCAAGACACAGAGACAGTAACAGAAGAGTAGGATATGATGGAGACACCAGACAAGACACAGAGACAGTAACAGAAGGGTCGGTGATGGAGAGAGACACCAGGAAAGACACAGAGACAGTAACAGAAGGGTAGGTGATGGAGAGAGACACCAGAAAAGACACAGGCACAGTAACAAAAGGGTAGGTGATGGAGAGAGACACCAGACAAGACACAGAGACAGTAACAGAAGAGTAGGATATGATGGAAAGAGACGCCAGACAAGACACAGAGACAGTAACAGAAGAGTAGGATATGATGGAGAGAGACACCAGACAAGACACAGAGACAGTAACAGAAGAGTAGGATATGATGGAGAGAGACACCAGGCAAGACACAGAGACAGTAACAGAAGGGTAGGTGATGGAGAGAGACACCAGACAAGACACAGAGACAGAAACAGAAGACTAGGATATGATGGAGAGAGACACCAGGCAAGATAGAGACAGTAAGAGAAGAGTAGGATATGATGGAGACACCAGACAAGACACAGAGACAGTAACAGAAGGGTAGGATATGATGGAGAGAGACGCCAGACAAGACACAGAGACAGTAACAGAAGAGTAGGTGATGGAGAGAGACACCAGGCAAGACACAGAGACAGTAACAGAAGGGTAGGTGATGGAGAGAGACACCAGACAAGACACAGAGACAGAAACAGAAGACTAGGATATGATGGAGAGAGACACCAGACAAGACACAGAGACAGTAACAGAAGGGTAGGTGATGGAGAGAGACACCAGACAAGACACAGAGACAGTAACAGAAGAGTAGGATATGATGGAGACACCAGACAAGACACAGAGACAGTAACAGAAGGGTAGGTGATGGAGAGAGACACCAGACAAGACACAGAGACAGTAACAGAAGAGAAGGATATGATGGAGAGAGACACCAGACAAGACACAGAGACAGTAACAGAAGGCTAGGTGATGGAGAGAGACACCAGGCAAGACACAGAGACAGTAACAGAAGAGTAGGATATGATGGAGACACCAGACAAGACACAGAGACAGTAACAGAAGGGTAGGATATGATGGAGAGAGACACCAGACAAGACACAGAGACAGTAACAGAAGAGTAGGTGATGGAGAGAGACACCAGGCAAGACACAGAGACAGTAACAGAAGGGTAGGTGATGGAGAGAGACACCAGGCAAGACACAGAGACAGTAACAGAAGAGTAGGATATGATGGAGACACCAGACAAGACACAGAGACAGTAACAGAAGAGTAGGATATGATGGAGAGATACACCAGACAAGACACAGAGACAGTAACAGAAGGGTAGGTGATGGAGAGAGACACCAGACAAGACACAGAGACAGTAACAGTAGACTAGGATATGATGGAGAGAGACACCAGACAAGACACAGAGACAGTAACAGAAGAGTAGGATATGATGGAGAGATACACCAGACAAGACACAGAGACAGTAACAGAAGGGTAGGTGATGGAGAGAGACACCAGACAAGACACAGACACAGTAACAAAAGGGTAGGTGATGGAGAGAGACACCAGACAAGACACAGAGACAGTAACAGAAGAGAAGGATATGATGGAGAGAGACACCAGACAAGACACAGAGACAGTAACAGAAGGGTAGGTGATGGAACGAGACACCAGGCAAGACACAGAGACAGTAACAGAAGGGTAGGATATGATGGAGAGAGACACCAGACAAGACATAGAGAGAGTAACAGAAGGGTAGGTGATGGAGAGAGACACCAGACAAGACACAGAGACAGTAACAGAAGAGAAGGATATGATGGAGAGAGACACCAGACAAGACACAGAGACAGTAACAGAAGGGTAGGTGATGGAACGAGACACCAGGCAAGACACAGAGACAGTAACAGAAGGGTAGGATATGATGGAGCCACCAGACAAGACACAGACACAGTGACAGAAGGGTAGGTGATGGAGAGAGACACCTTACAAGACACAGAGACAGAAACAGAAGAATAGGATATGATGGAGAGAGACACCAGACAAGACACAGAGACAGTAACAGAAGAGTAGGATATGATGGAGAGAGACACCAGACAAGACACAGAGACAGTAACAGAAGAGTAGGATATGATGGGGAGAGACACCAGACAAGACACAGAGACAGTAACAGAAGGGTAGGTGATGGAGAAAGACACCAGACAAGACACAGAGACAGTAACAGAAGAGTAGGATATGATGGAGAGAGACACCAGACAAGACACAGAGACAGTAACAGAAGAGTAGGATATGATGGAGAGAGACACCAGACAAGACACAGAGACAGTAACAGAAGAGTAGGATATGATGGAGAGAGACACCAGACAAGACACAGAGACAGTAACAGAAGGATAGGTGATGGAGAGAGACACCAGCCAAGACACAGAGACAGTAACAGAAGGGTAGGTGATGGAGAGAGACAGCAGCCAAGACACAGAGACAGTAACAGAAGGGTAGGTGATGGAGAGAGACACCAGACAAGACACAGAGACAGTAACAAAAGAGTAGGATATGATGGAGAGAGACACCAGACAAGACACAGAGACAGTAACAGAAGGGTCGGTGATGGAGAGAGACACCAGACAAGACACAGAGACAGTAACAGAAGAGAAGGATATGATGGAGAGAGACACCAGACAAGACAGACACAGTAACAGAAGGGTAGGTGATGGAGAGAGACACCAGGCAAGACACAGAGACAGTAACAGAAGGGTAGGTGATGGAGAGAGACACCAGACAAGACACAGAGACAGAAACAGAAGAATAGGATATGATGGAGAGAGACACCAGACAAGACACAGAGACAGTAACAGAAGGGTATGTGATTTCAGAGAGACACCAGACAAGACAGACACAGTAACAGAAGGGTAGGTGATGGAGAGAGACACCAGACAAGACACAGAGACAGTAACAGAAGACTAGGATATGATGGAGAGAGACACCAGACAAGACACAGAGAGAGTAACAGAAGGGTAGGATATGATGGAGAGAGACACCAGACAAGACACAGAGACAGTAACAGAAGGGTAGGTGATGGAGAGAGACACAAGACAAGACACACAGACAGTAACAGAAGAGTAGGATATGATGGAGAGAGACACCAGACAAGACACGGAGACAGTAACAGAAGGGTAGGTGATGGAGAAAGATACCAGATAAGACACAGAGACAGTAACAGAAGAGTATGATATGATGGAGAGAGTCACCAGGCAAGACACAGAGACAGTAACAGAAGGATAGGTGATGGAGAGAGACACCAGACAAGACACAGAGACAGTAACAGAAGGGTAGGTGATTGAGAGTGACACCAGACAAGACACAGAGACAATCATAGAAGACTAGGATATGATGGAGAGAGACACCAGACAAGACACAGAGACAGTAACAGAAGAGTAGGATATGATGGAGACACCAGACAAGACACAGAGACAGTAACAGAAGGGTAGGATATGATGGAGAGAGACACCAGAGAAGACACAGAGACAGTAACAGAAGAGTAGGATATGATGGAGAGAGACACCATACAAGACTCAGAGACAGTAACAAAAGAGTAGGATATGATGGAGAGAGACACCAGACAAGACACAGAGACAGTAACAGAAGGGTCGGTGATGGAGAGAGACACCAGGCAAGACACAGAGACAGTAACAGAAGGGTATGTGATGGAGAGAGACACCAGACAAGACAGACACAGTAACAGAAGGGTAGGTGATGGAGAGAGACACCAGACAAGACACAGAGACAGTAACAGAAGACTAGGATATGATGGAGAGAGACACCAGACAAGACACAGAGAGAGTAACAGAAGGGTAGGATATGATGGAGAGAGACACCAGACAAGACACAGAGACAGTAACAGAAGGGTAGGTGATGGAGAGAGACACCAGGCAAGACACAGAGACAGTAACAGAAGGATAGGTGATGGAGAGAGACACCAGACAAGACACAGAGACAGTAACAGAAGGGTAGGTGATGGAGAGTGACACCAGACAAGACACAGAGACAGTCATAGAAGACTAGGATATGATGGAGAGAGACACCAGACAAGACACAGAGACAGTAACAGAAGGGTAGGATATGATGGAGAGAGACACCAGACAAGACACAGAGACAGTAACAGAATAGTAGGATATGATGGAGAGAGACACCAGACAAGACACAGAGACAGTAACAGAAGGATAGGTGATGGAGAGAGACACCAGACAAGACACAGACACAGTAACAGAATAGGATATGATGAAGAGAGACACCAGGCAAGACACAGAGACAGTAACAGAAGAGTAGGATATGATGGAGACAGCAGACAAGACACAGAGACAGTAACAGAAGGGTAGGATATGATGGAGAGAGACGCCAGACAAGACACAGAGACAGTAACAGAAGAGTAGGTGATGGAGAGAGACACCAGACAAGACACAGAGACAGAAACAGAAGGGTAGGTGATGGAGAGAGACACCAGGCAAGACACAGAGACAGTAACAGAAGGGTAGGTGATGGAGAGAGACACCAGGCAAGACACAGAGACAGTAACAGAAGGGTAGGTGATGGAGAGAGACACCAGACAAGACACAGAGACAGTCACAGAAGAGAAGGATATGATGGAGAGAGACACCAGACAAGACACAGAGACAGTAACAGAAGAGTAGGTGATGGAGAGAGACACCAGGCAAGACACAGAGACAGTAACAGAAGGGTAGGTGATGGAGAGAGACACCAGGCAAGACACAGAGACAGTAACAGAAGAGTAGGATATGATGGAGACACCAGACAAGACACAGAGACAGTAACAGAAGGGAAGGATATGATGGAGAGAGACACCAGGCAAGACACAGAGACAGTAACAGAAGAGTAGGATATGATGGAGACACCAGACAAGACACAGAGACAGTAACAGAAGGGTAGGATATGATGGAGAGAGACACCAGGCAAGACACAGAGACAGTAACAGAAGAGTAGGATATGATGGAGACACCAGACAAGACACAGAGACAGTAACAGAAGGGTCGGTGATGGAGAGAGACACCAGGAAAGACACAGAGACAGTAACAGAAGGGTAGGTGATGGAGAGAGACACCAGAAAAGACACAGGCACAGTAACAAAAGGGTAGGTGATGGAGAGAGACACCAGACAAGACACAGAGACAGTAACAGAAGAGTAGGATATGATGGAAAGAGACGCCAGACAAGACACAGAGACAGTAACAGAAGAGTAGGATATGATGGAGAGAGACACCAGGCAAGACACAGAGACAGTAACAGAAGAGTAGGATATGATGGAGAGAGACACCAGACAAGACACAGAGACAGAAACAGAAGACTAGGATATGATGGAGAGAGACACCAGACAAGACACAGAGACAGTAACAGAAGGGTAGGTGATGGAGAGAGACACCAGACAAGACACAGAGACAGTAACAGAAGAGTAGGATATGATGGAGACACCAGGCAAGATAGAGACAGTAACAGAAGAGTAGGATATGATGGAGACACCAGACAAGACACAGAGACAGTAACAGAAGGGTAGGATATGATGGAGAGAGACGCCAGACAAGACACAGAGACAGTAACAGAAGAGTAGGTGATGGAGAGAGACACCAGGCAAGACACAGAGACAGTAACAGAAGGGTAGGTGATGGAGAGAGACACCAGACAAGACACAGAGACAGAAACAGAAGACTAGGATATGATGGAGAGAGACACCAGGCAAGACACAGAGACAGTAACAGAAGGGTAGGTGATGGAGAGAGACACCAGGCAAGACACAGAGACAGTAACAGAAGGGTAGGTGATGGAGAGAGACACCAGACAAGACACAGAGACAGAAACAGAAGACTAGGATATGATGGAGAGAGACACCAGACAAGACACAGAGACAGTAACAGAAGGGTAGGTGATGGAGAGAGACACCAGACAAGACACAGAGACAGTAACAGAAGAGTAGGATATGATGGAGACACCAGGCAAGACACAGAGACAGTAACAGAAGAGTAGGATATGATGGAGACACCAGACAAGACACAGAGACAGTAACAGAAGGGTAGGATATGATGGAGAGAGACGCCAGACAAGACACAGAGACAGTAACAGAAGAGTAGGTGATGGAGAGAGACACCAGACAAGACACAGAGACAGAAACAGAAGGGTAGGTGATGGAGAGAGACACCAGGCAAGACACAGAGACAGTAACAGAAGGGTAGGTGATGGAGAGAGACACCAGGCAAGACACAGAGACAGTAACAGAAGGGTAGGTGATGGAGAGAGACACCAGACAAGACACAGAGACAGTCACAGAAGAGAAGGATATGATGGAGAGAGACACCAGACAAGACACAGAGACAGTAACAGAAGAGTAGGTGATGGAGAGAGACACCAGGCAAGACACAGAGACAGTAACAGAAGGGTAGGTGATGGAGAGAGACACCAGGCAAGACACAGAGACAGTAACAGAAGAGTAGGATATGATGGAGACACCAGACAAGACACAGAGACAGTAACACAAGGGTAGGATATGATGGAGAGAGACACCAGGCAAGACACAGAGACAGTAACAGAAGAGTAGGATATGATGGAGACACCAGACAAGACACAGAGACAGTAACAGAAGGGTAGGATATGATGGAGAGAGACACCAGGCAAGACACAGAGACAGTAACAGAAGAGTAGGATATGATGGAGACACCAGACAAGACACAGAGACAGTAACAGAAGGGTCGGTGATGGAGAGAGACACCAGGAAAGACACAGAGACAGTAACAGAAGGGTAGGTGATGGAGAGAGACACCAGAAAAGACACAGGCACAGTAACAAAAGGGTAGGTGATGGAGAGAGACACCAGACAAGACACAGAGACAGTAACAGAAGAGTAGGATATGATGGAAAGAGACGCCAGACAAGACACAGAGACAGTAACAGAAGAGTAGGATATGATGGAGAGAGACACCAGACAAGACACAGAGACAGTAACAGAAGAGTAGGATATGATGGAGAGAGACACCAGGCAAGACACAGAGACAGTAACAGAAGGGTAGGTGATGGAGAGAGACACCAGGCAAGACACAGAGACAGTAACAGAAGGGTAGGTGATGGAGAGAGACACCAGACAAGACACAGAGACAGAAACAGAAGACTAGGATATGATGGAGAGAGACACCAGACAAGACACAGAGACAGTAACAGAAGGGTAGGTGATGGAGAGAGACACCAGACAAGACACAGAGACAGTAACAGAAGAGTAGGATATGATGGAGACACCAGGCAAGACACAGAGACAGTAACAGAAGAGTAGGATATGATGGAGACACCAGACAAGACACAGAGACAGTAACAGAAGGGTAGGATATGATGGAGAGAGACGCCAGACAAGACACAGAGACAGTAACAGAAGAGTAGGTGATGGAGAGAGACACCAGACAAGACACAGAGACAGAAACAGAAGGGTAGGTGATGGAGAGAGACACCAGGCAAGACACAGAGACAGTAACAGAAGGGTAGGTGATGGAGAGAGACACCAGGCAAGACACAGAGACAGTAACAGAAGGGTAGGTGATGGAGAGAGACACCAGACAAGACACAGAGACAGTCACAGAAGAGAAGGATATGATGGAGAGAGACACCAGACAAGACACAGAGACAGTAACAGAAGAGTAGGTGATGGAGAGAGACACCAGGCAAGACACAGAGACAGTAACAGAAGGGTAGGTGATGGAGAGAGACACCAGGCAAGACACAGAGACAGTAACAGAAGAGTAGGATATGATGGAGACACCAGACAAGACACAGAGACAGTAACAGAAGGGTAGGATATGATGGAGAGAGACACCAGGCAAGACACAGAGACAGTAACAGAAGAGTAGGATATGATGGAGACACCAGACAAGACACAGAGACAGTAACAGAAGGGTAGGATATGATGGAGAGAGACACCAGGCAAGACACAGAGACAGTAACAGAAGAGTAGGATATGATGGAGACACCAGACAAGACACAGAGACAGTAACAGAAGGGTCGGTGATGGAGAGAGACACCAGGAAAGACACAGAGACAGTAACAGAAGGGTAGGTGATGGAGAGAGACACCAGAAAAGACACAGGCACAGTAACAAAAGGGTAGGTGATGGAGAGAGACACCAGACAAGACACAGAGACAGTAACAGAAGAGTAGGATATGATGGAAAGAGACGCCAGACAAGACACAGAGACAGTAACAGAAGAGTAGGATATGATGGAGAGAGACACCAGACAAGACACAGAGACAGTAACAGAAGAGTAGGATATGATGGAGAGAGACACCAGGCAAGACACAGAGACAGTAACAGAAGGGTAGGTGATGGAGAGAGACACCAGACAAGACACAGAGACAGAAACAGAAGACTAGGATATGATGGAGAGAGACACCAGGCAAGATAGAGACAGTAAGAGAAGAGTAGGATATGATGGAGACACCAGACAAGACACAGAGACAGTAACAGAAGGGTAGGATATGATGGAGAGAGACGCCAGACAAGACACAGAGACAGTAACAGAAGAGTAGGTGATGGAGAGAGACACCAGGCAAGACACAGAGACAGTAACAGAAGGGTAGGTGATGGAGAGAGACACCAGACAAGACACAGAGACAGAAACAGAAGACTAGGATATGATGGAGAGAGACACCAGACAAGACACAGAGACAGTAACAGAAGGGTAGGTGATGGAGAGAGACACCAGACAAGACACAGAGACAGTAACAGAAGAGTAGGATATGATGGAGACACCAGACAAGACACAGAGACAGTAACAGAAGGGTAGGTGATGGAGAGAGACACCAGACAAGACACAGAGACAGTAACAGAAGAGAAGGATATGATGGAGAGAGACACCAGACAAGACACAGAGACAGTAACAGAAGGCTAGGTGATGGAGAGAGACACCAGGCAAGACACAGAGACAGTAACAGAAGAGTAGGATATGATGGAGACACCAGACAAGACACAGATACAGTAACAGAAGGGTAGGATATGATGGAGAGAGACACCAGACAAGACACAGAGACAGTAACAGAAGAGTAGGTGATGGAGAGAGACACCAGGCAAGACACAGAGACAGTAACAGAAGGGTAGGTGATGGAGAGAGACACCAGGCAAGACACAGAGACAGTAACAGAAGAGTAGGATATGATGGAGACACCAGACAAGACACAGAGACAGTAACAGAAGAGTAGGATATGATGGAGAGATACACCAGACAAGACACAGAGACAGTAACAGAAGGGTAGGTGATGGAGAGAGACACCAGACAAGACACAGAGACAGTAACAGTAGACTAGGATATGATGGAGAGAGACACCAGACAAGACACAGAGACAGTAACAGAAGAGTAGGATATGATGGAGAGATACACCAGACAAGACACAGAGACAGTAACAGAAGGGTAGGTGATGGAGAGAGACACCAGACAAGACACAGACACAGTAACAAAAGGGTAGGTGATGGAGAGAGACACCAGACAAGACACAGAGACAGTAACAGAAGACTAGGATATGATGGAGAGAGACACCAGACAAGACATAGAGAGAGTAACAGAAGGGTAGGTGATGGAGAGAGACACCAGACAAGACACAGAGACAGTAACAGAAGAGAAGGATATGATGGAGAGAGACACCAGACAAGACACAGAGACAGTAACAGAAGGGTAGGTGATGGAACGAGACACCAGGCAAGACACAGAGACAGTAACAGAAGGGTAGGATATGATGGAGCCACCAGACAAGACACAGACACAGTGACAGAAGGGTAGGTGATGGAGAGAGACACCTTACAAGACACAGAGACAGAAACAGAAGAATAGGATATGATGGAGAGAGACACCAGACAAGACACAGAGACAGTAACAGAAGAGTAGGATATGATGGAGAGAGACACCAGACAAGACACAGAGACAGTAACAGAAGAGTAGGATATGATGGGGAGAGACACCAGACAAGACACAGAGACAGTAACAGAAGGGTAGGTGATGGAGAAAGACACCAGACAAGACACAGAGACAGTAACAGAAGAGTAGGATATGATGGAGAGAGACACCAGACAAGACACAGAGACAGTAACAGAAGAGTAGGATATGATGGAGAGAGACACCAGACAAGACACAGAGACAGTAACAGAAGAGTAGGATATGATGGAGAGAGACACCAGACAAGACACAGAGACAGTAACAGAAGGATAGGTGATGGAGAGAGACACCAGCCAAGACACAGAGACAGTAACAGAAGGGTAGGTGATGGAGAGAGACAGCAGCCAAGACACAGAGACAGTAACAGAAGGGTAGGTGATGGAGAGAGACACCAGACAAGACACAGAGACAGTAACAAAAGAGTAGGATATGATGGAGAGAGACACCAGACAAGACACAGAGACAGTAACAGAAGGGTCGGTGATGGAGAGAGACACCAGACAAGACACAGAGACAGTAACAGAAGAGAAGGATATGATGGAGAGAGACACCAGACAAGACAGACACAGTAACAGAAGGGTAGGTGATGGAGAGAGACACCAGACAAGACACAGAGACAGTAACAGAAGGGTAGGTGATGGAGAGAGACACCAGACAAGACACAGAGACAGAAACAGAAGAATAGGATATGATGGAGAGAGACACCAGACAAGACACAGAGACAGTAACAGAAGGGTATGTGATTTCAGAGAGACACCAGACAAGACAGACACAGTAACAGAAGGGTAGGTGATGGAGAGAGACACCAGACAAGACACAGAGACAGTAACAGAAGACTAGGATATGATGGAGAGAGACACCAGACAAGACACAGAGAGAGTAACAGAAGGGTAGGATATGATGGAGAGAGACACCAGACAAGACACAGAGACAGTAACAGAAGGGTAGGTGATGGAGAGAGACACAAGACAAGACACACAGACAGTAACAGAAGAGTAGGATATGATGGAGAGAGACACCAGACAAGACACGGAGACAGTAACAGAAGGGTAGGTGATGGAGAAAGATACCAGATAAGACACAGAGACAGTAACAGAAGAGTATGATATGATGGAGAGAGTCACCAGGCAAGACACAGAGACAGTAACAGAAGGATAGGTGATGGAGAGAGACACCAGACAAGACACAGAGACAGTAACAGAAGGGTAGGTGATGGAGAGTGACACCAGACAAGACACAGAGACAATCATAGAAGACTAGGATATGATGGAGAGAGACACCAGACAAGACACAGAGACAGTAACAGAAGAGTAGGATATGATGGAGACACCAGACAAGACACAGAGACAGTAACAGAAGGGTAGGATATGATGGAGAGAGACACCAGAGAAGACACAGAGACAGTAACAGAAGAGTAGGATATGATGGAGAGAGACACCATACAAGACTCAGAGACAGTAACAAAAGAGTAGGATATGATGGAGAGAGACACCAGACAAGACACAGAGACAGTAACAGAAGGGTCGGTGATGGAGAGAGACACCAGGCAAGACACAGAGACAGTAACAGAAGGGTATGTGATGGAGAGAGACACCAGACAAGACAGACACAGTAACAGAAGGGTAGGTGATGGAGAGAGACACCAGACAAGACACAGAGACAGTAACAGAAGACTAGGATATGATGGAGAGAGACACCAGACAAGACACAGAGAGAGTAACAGAAGGGTAGGATATGATGGAGAGAGACACCAGACAAGACACAGAGACAGTAACAGAAGGGTAGGTGATGGAGAGAGACACCAGGCAAGACACAGAGACAGTAACAGAAGGATAGGTGATGGAGAGAGACACCAGACAAGACACAGAGACAGTAACAGAAGGGTAGGTGATGGAGAGTGACACCAGACAAGACACAGAGACAGTCATAGAAGACTAGGATATGATGGAGAGAGACACCAGACAAGACACAGAGACAGTAACAGAAGGGTAGGATATGATGGAGAGAGACACCAGACAAGACACAGAGACAGTAACAGAATAGTAGGATATGATGGAGAGAGACACCAGACAAGACACAGAGACAGTAACAGAAGGATAGGTGATGGAGAGAGACACCAGACAAGACACAGACACAGTAACAGAATAGGATATGATGAAGAGAGACACCAGAAGAACATAACAGGCCATAACAGAAGAGGATAGAGAAAGGAAACAGTAACAAATAAGAACCTGAGACAGCAACAGACAAGACACAGACAGCAACAGACAAGACTCAGACAGCAACAGACAAGACACAGACACAACACAGACAGCAACAGACAAGACACAGACAGTAACAGGCACGACACAGACAGCAACAGACAAGACACAGACAGCAACAGACAAGACACAGACAAGACACAGACAAGACACAGATGACACCAGACAAGACACAGAGAAAGTGACAGAAGAGGGCAGATGGAGAGAGGTGGGTTGAGAACACAATAGGTGGGTTGAGAACACAATCTCTTCAAGTTGTATCACTTCAAGTAGCTCTATATATTCTAATTCATTTTATTTATTTGCACAAATTATAATAAGTGAAATACACAGTGAAAATGTAAAACATTATTTACAAAGAATGTACACGTGAGGTGAAAAAGCCTGCGAAATTACTATTAAAACACACAGTAGACTATTAATTAAAGCTGTTCTAGTAATTCTAATTACTGCATGATGTATGTTTGTGAGAGAAAGTGTGTTTGGGGACTGTGGGATTCGTTAATGAGTTTTGTTCATTGGACAGGTCAGAGTATGTTTGAATTCGTTGAGTGGTTCTTGGCAATACACTGTAGATTTATTTGTTAGAGAGTAGAGAGGATTCCAGAGTAGAGAGATCCACAGTTGCAACTATAATTGAGTACTGGCAGTGTCTACTGTAGCAGGTGGGAAGGTGCAAGTTACCTGAAAAATATCTAACCTCTCAATGTTATTCTCAAAATGCACCAAATTCATGCATTTAGCTGTTGAAACTACATTTTTTTTGCCAGGGGAGAATGGACCCCTGGACCCACCTACTGGCTTTGTGCTAAGCCCCAAATGTCTTCAAATCCTAGAAATGCCCAAATTCTAGAAATGAAGAGGAGAGAGAAGAGGAGAGAGAAGAGGAGAGAGAAGAGGAGAAATAATGACTTTTGTAATTTTAAAAATTACCTTTTTTTGACACAATTTCACTTACAGTGCATTCGGAAAGTGTTCAGACCCCTTCCCCTTTTCCACATTTTGTTACGTTACAGCCTTATTCTAAAATTGATTAAATAAAGCATTTTCGTCTTCAGTCTAAACGCAATACCCCATAATGACAAAGTGAAACAGGTTGTTTGAATTTTTTACAAGTGCATAAAAAACAAAAATTGAAATACCACATTTAAAGTATTCAGACCCTTTGCTATGAGACTCTAAATTGAGCTCAGGTGCATCCTGTTTCCATTGATCGTCCTTGAGATGTTTCTACAACCTCATTGGAGTCCACCTGTGGTAAATTCAATTGATTGGACATGATTTAGAAAGGCACACACCTGTCTATATAAGGTACCACAGTTGAATGTGCATGTCAGAGCAAAAACCAAGCCATGAGGTTAAAGGAATTGTTCATAGAGGTCCGAGACAAGATTTTGTCAAGGCACAGTTCTGGGGAAGGGTGCCAAAAAATGTCTGCAGCATTGAAGGTCCCCACTCCATCATTCTTAAATGGAAGAAGTTTGAAACCACCAAGACTCATCCTAAAACTGGCCGACCGGCAAAACTGAGCAATCGAGGGAGAAAGGCAGGGAGGTGACCAAGAACCCGATGGTCACTCTGACAGAGCTCCAGCGTTTCTCTGTGGAGATGGGAGGACCTTCCAGGAGGTCAACAGTCTCTGCAGCACTCCACCAATCAGGCCTTTATGGTAGAGTGGCCACACCGAAGCCACTCCTCCGTAAAAGGCAAATGACAGCCCACTTGGAATTTGCCAAAAGCCACCTAAAGAACTCTCAAACCATGAGAAACAAGATTCTGTGGTCTGATGAAAACAAGATTGAACTCTTTGGCCTGAAGTGTAACGTACGCCAAGTGTAACATATGGAGTAAACCTGGCATCATTCCTACAGTGAAGCATGGTGGTGGCAACCTCATGCTGTGGGGATATTTTTCAGCAGTAGGGACTGGGAGACCAGTCAGGATTGACGGAAAAATGAACAGAGCAAAGTACAGAGATTGCTTGGGACCTCAGACTGGGGAGAAGGTTCACCTTCCAACCAGACAACGACCTTAAGACCACAGCCAAGACAACACAGGACTGGCTTCAGGACAAGTCTCTGAATGTCCTTGAGTGGTCCAGCCAGAGCCCGGACTTGAACCCAAACGAACATCTCTGGAGAGACCTGGAAATAGCTGTGCAGCGATGCTCCCTATCCAACCTGACAGAGCTTGAGAGGATCTGCAGAGAAGAATGGGAGAAACTCCCCAAATGCAGGTGTGTCGAGTTTGTAGCGTCATATCCAAGAAGACTCGATGCTGTAATCACTGCCGAAGGTGCTTCAACAAAGTACATAGTGGGGCGACAGTGTAGCCTAGTGGTTAGAGAGTTGGACTAGCAACCGGAAGGTTGCAAGTTCAAACCCCCGAGCTGACAAGGTAAAAATCTGTCGTTCTGCCCCTGAACAGGCAGTTAACCTACTGTTCCTTGGCCGTCATTGAAAATAAGAACTTGTTCTTAACTGACTTGCCTAGTTAAATAAAGGTTAAAATAAATAAAAGTGAATGCTTATGTAAATGTGATATTTCAGTTTTTTATTTTTAATAAATGTGTAAAAATGTCTAAAAACCTGTTTTTGCTTTCTCATTATGGGGGTATTGTGTGTAGATTGTTTAAAAACTGTTTATGCAATTTTAGAATAAGGCTGCAACGTAAGAAAATCTGGAGAAAGTCAAGGGGTCTGAATACTTTCTGAATGCCCTGTATATATAGTACACAGCGAGATCAATCAGAAAAGGTGAAAGACAGACCAAAACCCCCCACCCCCTCTTTATGTCTGTGTGATGTATTGTTGTCTCTACCTTCTTGCCCTTTGTACCATGTTTTGTGCCGCTACCATGCTGTGTTGCTACCATGTTTTTGTTATGTTGTGTTGCACCATGTTCTTAACTGACTTGCCTAGTTAAATAAAGGTTCAATAAAAATACAAATAAATAAAATGTCCATCTTTCTCAACTCAATTGAATTCAAGGGGCTTTATTGGCATGTGAAACATATTTTTTAGATTGCAGAGCAAGTGACATCGAAAGCAAACTAAAGTGAAATAATCACAAATTGTAAACATTACACTCACAAAAGTTGTAAAAGAATAAAGTCATTTCAGATATCATATTATGTCTATTTACAGTGTGTCTCTACTGACTGTACTGTTCATACCCACAGGGAGAGACTTGACCCCCTTTCTATAGCAGCCCAACCTGTTATTTCAGTGTCACTGACTACATACACAGGGGACATTGCATGGGAAACTACATCAAATCAAAGACTTTTTTATTGGTCTCATACACATGGTTAGCATGTTCATATAATATAATATAATGTAATCTCTTCTATTTCAGAATGTATTCTTTCGTAACGCCTACAGCTTGTGAGTTAGACTCCATCACTTTCTTCACGTTTCTCCTTGTTAGATGTAGAGGATGGCGGGATTGTGTGTTGTTTATGAGATGAAAGGGTTTTATTGTGGAGAGGGAAGCTTCATGTCTCCAAACTAGAACAAAGGCTTCGCCATGGGAGACGTGTTTTTTATGGAACTAGCAGATAGACTTGAATTCTATCAAATAGCTTTACTTGAATTACTTCTAATCCTCTTTTTCAAATTATTTTTTTACATGTTTTATTACTTATTAAGCCCCTATCCCCCTCTCCCCTGGTTGGAGGATTATGTGGAAAATGTCAACATTATATAAACAGAATATACTTACTTTTGGCCATGTAGTATATATACAATTGAAGTTGGAAGTTTACATACACCTTAGCCAAATACATTTAAACTCAGTTTTTCACAATCCCTGACATTTAATCTGAGTTAAAATGCCCTGTCTAAGGTCAGTTAGGATCACCACTTTATTGTAAGAATGTGAAATGTAAGAATAATTATAGAGAGAATCACAATCCCAGTGGGTCAGAGGTTTACATACACTCAATTGGTATTTGGTAACATTGCCTTTAAATTCTTTAACTTTGGTCAAATGTTTCGGGTAGCCTTCCACAAACTTAAAAAAAAACGAAAAAGTTGAATGCATGCCAGCAAAGCCACTACACGACACAACACAACACTAAACAATACATTCATTGCACTATAACGGTGCCAAATGGTGCCCACAAACTGTTAGGACCTACATTAAGCTGTCCCAACACCCTACCACTGCTACACCTGGCTATCAGCGGGGCCTTGTCTGGCAGCAAAACAGTTAATTCAGCCTCTTAAAAAAACAAAGTTTATATTTTTTTTATTTAACCAGGCAAGTCAGTTAAGAACAACTTCTTATTTACAATGACAACAGGTTAACTGCCTTTTTCAAGGGAAGAATGACAGATTATTACCTTGTCAGCTCAGGGAGTTGATCCAGCAACCTTTCAGATACTGACCCAACACTCTAACCACTGGGCTACCTGCCGCCTCTACACTCTAACCACTAGGCTACCTGCCTCCTCTACACTCTAACCACTGGGCTACCTGCCGCCTCTACACTCTAACCACTAGGCTACCTGCCTCCTCTACACTCTAACCACTGGGCTACCTGCCTCCTCTACACTCTAACCACTAGGCTACCTGCCTCCTCTACAATCTAACCACTGGGCTACCTGCCGCCTCTACACTCTAACCACTGGGCTACCTGCCTCCTCTACACTCTAACCACTGGGCTACCTGCCTCCTCTACACTCTAACCACTGGGCTACCTGCCTCCTCTACACTCTAACCACTGGGCTACCTGCCTCCTCTACACTCTAACCACTGGGCTACCTGCCTCATCTACACTCTAACCACTAGGCTACCTGCCACCTCAATATGGCTGACTTGCTTAAACAAATGTGGATTCTACTGACAATTGAGATGTACAAACTATGGCATAAGGGGACAGCAAGCGGATAAGAGGCAATCCGTTATTCAGAACATGGGTCATTCTTTCAGTGCTCTCCCTGTACACCAACTTAGATCCATAGGGTAAATAAAGTGGGAATATACGCAGACAATGAAAGCTCTTACATTGTTCGATGATTACATGTATATAAAATAGTTTACAGGCTACAGTAGAACAGTCAGAACAGTAAGCAAAATGAAGAAGGGTAAATAGACCAAATTATTAGGGTGAGGCACATGGGCTACTAACAGCTTACTACACAACATACACTTAGTATGACTTTCTTAACTACAGTATACATATCTCCCTGACATGTTACATCATTTATGAAGCAGCAGACAATACATTTTTGGACTCGTTGTGCTCGGCTCACTTGAACAGGAAGGTGGCGCGACGGACCTCCAAGTTAACAGTTGTTTTGAGCGGGGCACATATCATGCTTCATTGACAGCATGGCCAATGTTGAATGTTTATCATTTTATACTTGGAAAAGAGCCCCTTAATCCCAGATTTGGGACCTCACAGAATTCCCGTTTCCTAATCGTACTGGATTCCAAGTGTATCGGCCAATCAACCGATCACTCTAATCTTATTTCCAACCGTGGGGTTGTCTACAGACTAACCCATCTTTCCTAGTACACTACAATTGTACTATTTTTTTTAGCAATACATCCTATTTTGGTAGAACGTCATTGTAAAAAAGAATGTGTTCTTCACTGACTTACCTAGTTACATAAATGGTTAAAAAATAAATACTGTGATGTCTTAGGATCTCTCTTGTAGCAGGTCTACCAAGACTCCCATAAAAAGGAATGCTTTACCTAAGAGTATCATCATATTTCCTCATTGATTGATCAGATCAGATCTCCTAACAGTATTGTTTGTAAGTCCAACTGAACAGAGACATCATGACTTCACAACCACCCCTGCTCTGGGCCTAACTCTAAAAGTGAGACAGTACCAAAAGAGACGATCTATTAATTCTGTTTCCTTGTGGCACTCTGCACAAGGCTGACTGTTTATGCCCTGTTTAAATTGAAAAGAACGATTAATGCGTCACTTGTTGTTTTGTACTTCAGTTCACCTGATGTCATGGTATTGGGACAAATCTGTTCCCACCTATCTTGAATTTTCTGCAGCATAGTTGTCAAACCTCTCGACCTTAAGTGGATCTGAAACATTTCATGATTTCTACGAGTCATTTTAATCCATGCATGGTTTTTCATTGGAGGCAGGCAAACCAATACATGCCTTTCTCTTTTGAGTAATTGCCTCTTCTATTTCACAGACATCATCAGTAACATTTCAACTAACTATCTACTAACCCTAGCCCTAAACCTAACCTTTATTCCAAACCTTACGCTAACCCTAACCGTAACCTTAGCAAGCAGTTGCTTACTAACAGATCGTTTGTTGCTTATCAACAGATCGTTTGTTGCTTATCAACAGATCGTTTGTTGCTTATCAACAGATCGTTTGTTGCTTATCAACAGATAGTTTGTTGCTTATCAGCAGATAGTTTGTTGCTTATCAACAGATCGTTTGTTGCTTATCAACAGATCGTTTGTTGCTTATCAACAGATAGTTTGTTGCTTATCAGCAGATAGTTTGTTGCTTATCAACAGATAGTTTGTTGCTTATCAACAGATAGTTTGTTGCTTATCAACAGATCGTCTGTTGCTTATCAACAGATAGTGTGTTGCTTATCAATAGATAGTTTGTTGCTTATCAACAGATAGTTTTTTGCTTATCAACAGATAGTTTGTTGCTTATCAACAGATAGTTTGTTGCTTATCAACAGATAGTTTGTTGCTTATCAACAGATAGTTTGTTGCTTATCAACAGATAGTTTGTTGCCTATCAACAGATAGTTTATTGCCTATCAACAGATAGTTTGTTGATAGCATGACCATCTGTAGAGGATATATCCAAATAAATTGTGACCGTTGGTTAAACTTTTGTATTGAGCATACAACTCCATACAGCTTTGTTAATGGCTTGTGTGAAATCCTTTTACCATCCTTATTTACAATGTCATTCGTAAATATCATAACTTTCTTCTACATTAAAAAAATAATACATTTGGTCTTTCCTCCATCAGTACGTTGGAATTTAGACATATTATTTACTGTAATAATAGTTCTGTCTCTTCTGGAAGATGAAATTGGAATTGGAATCAACTCTGTATGGCTTCATTTAAAAAGGAGGATACGTCAGAGAGACGTGTGTGTTTGTGTGTGTTTGTGTGTGAGAGCTGCTTAGACATCAACATATATATTCATCTATAGTACCATTTTCTCATGCATGAGAAGGTAACGTAACATATTATTCAATATATACATGTATATACATATATAGATGCTAACTCTTTGACAAATGTGTGCGCACATCTATATAATAATTTCTGCATGAATGTGTGTATGCATAGCTTTACTATGTATGGACGTTTACAGTACTGACTGTACAGTACATATTTACATGGAGGGGACAAAACATTATGAACACCTGCTCTTTCCATGACATAGACTGACCAGGTGAATCCAGGTGAAAGCTATGAGCCCTTATTAATGTCCTTATTAACGAGCCCTTATTAATGTTAAATTCGCTTCACACAGTGTAGACGAAGGAACAATTGGGACCATTGAGACATGGATTGTATATTTGTGCCATTTAGAGGGTGAATGGGAAAGACAAAATATTTAAGTGCCTTTGAATGGTGTCGAGAACTGCAGCGCTGCTGTGTTTTTCACGCTCAACAGTTTCCCATGTGTACCAAGAACGGCCCACCACCCAAAGGACATCCAGCCAACTTGAACCAACTGTGGGAAGCATTGGAGTCAACATGGGCCAGCATCCCTGTGGAATGCATTCGACACCTTGTGCCCTGACGAATTGAGTCTGTTCTGAGGGCAAAGGGGGGGGGGTGCAACTCAATCTTAGGAAGGTGTTAGTTATAATATAAATGGTATAAACCATCTTATTAAGAGGAAAAACTGCTTAACAAACTCAATTCAATATTAGGAAGGTGTTTCTTAATGTTTTGTACACATTTTGAATAATACATTTACTAAAATGCAGTAGGCGTCGAAAGCTGAGATATCTGGCAGATCTCCCCTCCTGTGTTGCTGCATTGGTGTCAGTGCCGTACGAGTATTGAGCTTTCATATCATCGTCCTACTTTATAGAGACCTCTATCCTCTAGCTAGCTCAACAAAACAGGGCTCTAATGAGCCAAGCTGAACATAGCCTGCCTGGGAGACCAAGACAATATTTCTGCAGTTATCAATAAAATAACATACTCCTTGGACTAGTTCTTAAATTGGTTCAAAAGCCACCACCCAAATGTACATGCAAATGACTACCTCCTCCTCGGAAGAAAAGTAGAAAAAAAATGACAAAAATTACTAACCCCTTTACATTCCCAAAGCTCCCTCGTTAGCTTATTCTGATTCCAAACTCCTTAATGTCTTCAGCTCTAATGGTGCAGAAAGTTTTCAACTTCTTCTTCTTCCTTCTTTCTCCCTCCCTGCTTCATTCCAACCTGCCTGAAGCTTATTCCGGCTATGCTGCATCTCTCTCCTCCATACAGCTGACAGGAACTAACCATGGGAAGGCAGATCTCCCCACGCAGTAGCGAGAGAGGCTGTGCTGTACTGTACTGTAGGCTACATAGAGGAGCACCTGGGGTCAATTATGAATATTTAAATTCAAATTAGGGATGACCTTGAGTGTGTTGAGAGCTTAATTTGTGTTCCAGACCCTCATAATGGAGATGCCTGGAAGGTTCCACAGTTAGGAGAATTAACACAACCTCTCTCTCTGTTGTGGAGTGAGTGTTTGCATTCATGTGTGCGTGTGAGAGAGAGAGAGAGACAGAGACTATTTTAAAGCTTAACTATACTCAAGAGAATGATATCTGTATCGTTGGACCTAATTAGTCAGAGCCAATTCTACATATTAACAAGCATATTAACACTCTGTTGTTATAGCTCTATTTAATAGATGTTTTTATAGGGACAACATGTCCTTTATAGTCTGGTGGCCCTCTCTGTTCAGCTATACCTTGCCATTCCTTGCCATTCCTGTTATTTGCCAAAGAGATTGGTCTTTCTGCAATCTTAAAAAATGAACATTCTATCATTAATGAGCTCGAGGAGATCAGAGGATTTAATCCGAAATGTGATAACTGTCTCAGCTATATCCAATCACAATGTTCATGCAAATTAGACCTATAGGAAAATGTTCTAACTTAATTCATGAATTTGATTGGAAACACTCTAACATTGGGCATTCTGATTTAATACATGTAATTGTAAACATAACCATTGGGCGTGGGGAGAACAGAGGACTCCTGTTTATTGCATTTTTACCACCAGCCAATGTGATCCCATCACAGCAGAGAAGCTCTCACCACTTAAACTTACCTGCCAGTTCATTGTGAATGCTGTAACCTATTTTGTACCCAGCAAGCAAGAGTAAGGTGCTTCTTTCCTCAAATATATACCGTATATATAGAGTATGTGGACACCCCATTTAATTTGTGTATTTGGCTATTTCAGCTACACCCATTACTGACAGGTGTATTAAAATCGAGCACACAGCCATGCATTCTCCACAGACAAACATTGAAAGTAGAATGGCCCATACTGAAGAGCTTAGTGACTTTCAATGTGGCACCGTCATAGGATGCCACCTTCTCAACAAGTGAGTCCGTCATATTTGCTGCCCTGGTCAACTGTAAGGGCTTTTATTGTGAAGTGGAAACTTCTAGGAGCAACAACGTCTCAGCCGCAATGTGGTAGACCACACAAGCTCACAGAATGGGATCGGTGAGTGCTGAAGCGCGAAGTGCGTAAAAATCATCTGTCCTCGGTTGCAACACTCGCTACCGAGTTCCAAACTGCCTATGTAAGCAACGTCAGCACAAGCAATTTTTGTCTGGAGCTTCATGAAATGGGCCGAGCAGCTGCACACAAGCCTAAGATCATCATGTGCAAAGCCAAGCGTTTGCTGGAGTGATGTAAAGCTCGCCTCCATTGGACACTGTAGCAGTGGAAATGCGTTCTCTGGAGTGATGAATCACGCTTCACCATATCTGGTAGTCCGACGGACGAATCTGGGTTTGGCGGATGCCAGAAGAACGCTACCTGCCCCAATGCATAGTGTCAACTGTAAAGTTTGGTGGATGTGGAATAATGGTCTGGGGCTGTTTTTCATGGTTCAGGCTTGGCCCCATAGTTCCAGTGAAGGGAAATCCCAACTCTACAGCATACAATGATATTCGTGACAATTCTGTGCTTCCAACTTTGTTGCAACAGTTTGGGGAAGACCCGTGAAGGATCTTATAGAAATCACCTGCGTATCCATCCGTCCCAGGTGATTTAGTATTTTTCAATCCCTTGCTGTCTTCTTCTTCTCGTTCTTGGTAACTGGCCTGGTCATTTCAGCCCCCTCTTCCTCTAATCATTTACTGAGATCTAAATTAGACTAAAGGGTTTACATTTATCCTTGTTTATGGTCTTGTTCTGATGAATCGTAAAGGTCTTTATAATATGCTGTAAATGCCTGGAGGGCTAAAAACCAGCTGGCTCTCTTACCCGTCTCATATCTTTCATTAGTAAATCTAAGTGCCCCTTCTGCTTCATAAGTTAATAACTCCTCAAACTTTTGTCTACATTCATTCAACTTATAACAATGTATCATCATCCCTTGTTTGTCTATGTTCCCGTTCAAGTCTGTTTAAACCATCCTCCAAACCATGCTGTTTTTCAAATACGCTGCTTCTTTAATTTGGCAGGCAAAGCAATTATCTTCCCTCTTAATACTGCCTTTGCCCATTCCCACAAAATAGATGGTGATACTTCATCATTATCATTTATAGTAAAGTCATCCTTCAATTGTTCTTCTAACTCTTGCTTTACAATAGAGTCTGTAAATATGGAGACATTAAGCCTCCAATATTTAAAGTGTGTCTCCAAGATTTATCTTGAGACATATTGGAGTGTTGTCCGATATAGTTATAGGTTCAATGCTGCATTTCTCTACTTACACACTGCTTGAATATACAAAAGAGATCTATTCTGGTGTAGCTGCCATGAACCTTTCAGAAAAAAACTTAAGTCCTTTGTTCGGGAATGCTTAAAACGGCAAGTATCATTCATCATGGCAGCCAGAGCTTTAAATTTTTTAGAATGTGGACTTGGCTCGGCAGGAAGTCAGTCAACCTTGTAATTCTGTATGCAATTAAAGTCCCCGCCAACAATAACCATTCCCTTTACATGCTATTAAAAATATCTTTAAAGAACTCTGGGTTGTCTTCATTTGGTGCTTACAGGTTCAGAAATAGTCATTGCTGTATCCCCTATCATCCCTCAACACTGTATCCTCGGCAAAGCACACCGATCTATTGCAACCCCTTTTTGGTTAAGTTGGTTAAGCAGTTTTTTCCTCCCAGTAGGGGGTTTATACCATTTATAGTTTAACACCGTCCTAATAACACCTCCCCCCCACCCTTTTGCCCCCAGAACAGCCTCAATTTGTTGGGACGTGGACTCTACAAGGTGTCGAAAGCGTTCCACAGGAATGCTGGCCCATGTTGACTCCAATGCTTCCCACAGTTGTGTCAAGTTGGTTAGATGTCCTTTGGGTGGCGGACCATTCTTGATACACAGTGGAAACTTTTGAGAGTGAAAAACCCAACAGTGTTGCAGTTCTTGACACAAACCGGTGCATCTGGCACCTACTACCATACCTTTTCAAAAGCACTTAAGTATTTTGTCTTGCCCATTCACTCTCTGAATGGCACACACACAATCCATGTCTCAATTGCCCTAAAAGCTTAAACATGATTGAACTGGATTCTATTTAACAAGTGACATCAATAAGGGATCATCACATGGATTCACCTGATATGTTCCTAATATGTTCCTAACACTCCGTGTATATTAGGCCTATCCTACTACAGTGAATTTAGGGGATCATCACCCTTGCTATGCAAGCCAGACACAGATTTTTGCGGGGGGTCTGACACGTTTTGTGCCAATAAATTGAAGTTGAACATTGCCAAATGCGTCAGTTTAATTAAATGTACAATAAAAAAGTATAGTGCCTAGGCCTATTTAATGAAACCATGTTAATGTAGGCAACAGATCGCAAAGCAGAGAATCCCCGATTCCCCACTGAGATCCTTTTTGGAAATGACAAGCGCAAGTACCCTGTCCAGATGCTCGCAACAGCTTGCCTGGCTACCCAAACTCCTTGCTATGGCCAAACGCTATGCCATGACACTCCCGCGCACGATCTGAGTACCCCCTCGACGATTTCTAGAACGCAAACAAATTCTACCTAGCGATGCACGATATATCGGTGAACATATCGGAATCGGCCGATATTAGCTAAAAATGCCAACATCGGTATTGATGTCTATATAGACCTAACCCAGGAACGCACAGCAAATCTGTCAGTGAACAGCATGCAGCCGGAGCAAACCTTTCCCAATATTTCAAATAGGCTGCAATCGCAGGAAAACACAGGTTGGAAAGCAAATGTCTACTGCTTAAAATAGAAGACTGTAATCTGACTGTAGGCTAACAAAATATTGTATATACTTCCAAGTAGACCTAATGAGCAAACATTTTTTTACAAATCATGTTGACAAACTGATGTCATAGCTGACAGGCATATCTATATAACGTAGGTACATAATGTCATGACACCGCATAAAATGTTACGCTACATGTGCAACACAGCATTCCTAACCTAGCCCACAATGTCTGCTGTGTGGATCGAGCAGTCGACAAGTCGAGCAGTCATTTGAAAGAGTAAGAACATTTCAGTGAGACAACTCAAAGGCGAAATCCATTAACGCCAAGATAATGGAATATATTGCCCTTGACAATCAACCTTTCTCTGTCGTGGGTGATGTTGGCAATCGCAACTGGTCGAGCACCGGTACACACTAACGTTAGCAAGTGCGCTATTGTTCAGATGTTGCCCTACCGGAGTTACACAGTAATAGTGTCACTGCTATTAGCTTCACAACATACTATGCAACGCCGTTTGGGTTTTTGCATGTCAAAAAAGATACACATCAAATAACACTATTTGATGCGTTAAATAAGCTTTTAATTTGACACATCAAATAACACAGTTATATTATAGTGTTGTGTGTTCTGAATTTACACATACAAGCCAAGCTCCACCACTACTGTCAGTAACACTGTCAAAGCTGTACAAGAAGTCTGCAAACAAGCAAACACCGGCCACGAACAATGTGTTTACAGCACCGCATTTGTAATAAACATTATTTGTTCAACGTTATAAGCAATCAGCTAGCTTCATCTGGTTAGTGAGGCTCAACCTGACAGGGTTAAGTGTTGTGGAAGCTAGTCACAATAAGGGTTAGGCACAATAGTGGAATTTGCGTTTTGCCTTAAAAAAAGTTGAAAGTGATGCAGAAGGTTACAATTGGTGGAATCATACCATATTTAGACAAGATAATGTTAAACAGGGTTGGAATGTGACGCAATGAAATGGTGTATCAGTCTACTCGGTGACACCCACAGAACACAACTGCGAAGAGTTTAGGCAAATATTAGCGTTGTAACTCGTATCGCAGGACTGTATGAAATCCCCTCCCCAGTCAGCCTATTGTGTGTTTTGACATTCATATTGCACTGTAAAGCTTTACCTGAGGATTGGGGATCAATGAAATGGGGTAACAGTCTACTCAACACCTAATATTTTTTTTCCCAGCGTCCTCAGAGTTATCAGACTCCAAAACATCCACGTAGTATTGCTTTTCCTCCGGAATATTGTTCAATACACATAGGTTGACAATAAATGTGGCTCGATTCACAGTTGTTTCAGAGTCCCGCAATCAGAGCTACGATGCTAATGTTTTCTGGGTGTCACTGAGTAGACTGCTGCACCATGTCATTGATCCATAATCCATAGGTAAGGCTGGACAGTGAAATAAATATGCTCCCAAAGCAATTCTAAAGTATAACACATCCAGTGTGATTTCAACAGATTTTTGTCAAATTAACAAATTATTTTGATTTTTGATGATTTTATATAACAACATTCCAACCTCATTTAGCATAATCTATTAAATTATGTCATAATTCTACTATTTGTATTAATTTGCATCACTGTCAATTACATACTTTTATTTTGAAGGCTAACTGCAAAGTCCACTTTTGTGGCTAATCCTTATTGTGGCTAGCTTCACATAGATGGATCCGACCACCATTAATCAAATAAGAACTGTCTTATAAATTAGGGTTATTTTAGATGATGACACCTAGCTATATAGCTACTGAAACAGGTTGTGTCGTTTTGCTATGTTTTTGGGGAAGAACATTGTTTGCATCCATGAGCTAGCTAGCTTTTTTTAATGAGGTGCGCGAGACAACTTTATCAGCATCATAGCATACGTATCGATGAATCGTAGCGACATATGAAATACGAGTGATAGGGTAATCAATGTGTAATAACTAAGTAAAAAATTGTATGAACGCATTCAATTATTATATGACGTGCAGCCATATTCAGGTCCTGGTTGGTCAACAAGCTTATTGTATCTTTTTTGACATGCAAAGATCCAAACAGCATTCCATAGAAATCCTGGTTAAGAATGACATGACTGAACAAATGAACAACGAAACAGTAAGTTAAAGAAATGTGTTTTGATTATGTTTTACTGGTAATACGTAAATGCCAACTGAATAACTTTTTGGTCAGCATGGTGTGTGTGTAACCTTTATTTAACTAGGCAAGTCAGTTAAAACTTCTTGGCGCACCCATCCCTTTAGCGGGATCATTTTCGTCAACATCCGCTGAATTGCAGAGCGCCAAATTCAAATTAAATGACTAAAAATATTTAATTTTCATGAAATCACAAGTGCAATCTAGAAAAACACAGTTTAGCTTGTTGTTAATCCACCTGGCATGTCAGATTTCAAAAAAGCTTTTTGGCAAAAGCAAACCATGTGTTTATGTAAGGATATCTCTCTCAGCAGACAAAACATTACAAACAGCTAGCAGCAAAGTAGATTGGTCACGAAAGTGAGAAAAGCAATAAAATTAATCGCTTACCTTTGAAGATCTTCAGATGTTTGCACTCACGAGACTCCCAGTTACACAATAAATGTTCCTTTTGTTCCATAAAGACAATTTTTTTATCCAAAATACCTCCATTTGGTTGGCGCGTTATTTTCAGAAATCCACAGGCTCAAGTCGTCACGACAGGGGCAGACGAAAATTCCAAATAGTATCCGTAAAGTTCGTAGAAACATGTCAAACGTTTTTTATAATCAATCCTCAAGGTTGTTTTTACAATAAATAATCGATAATATTTCAACCGGACTGTAGCTTTTTCAATAGGAGAGAGAGAGAAAATGTCTGCTCCAAGCTGTTGATGTATGCAAAACTCTGCTGGCACCCACCCATTCATTGACGTGATGCAATCTTTCTTGCTCATTTTTCAGAATAAAAGGCTGAAACTATGTCTAAAAACTGTTCAGACCATGTGGAAGCCATAGGAAAATAAATCTGGTGGATATCCCTTTAAATGTATTGAAGGCATGCAATGGAACAGGGAGCTTTCAAAATAGAAGGCACTTCCTCTTTGGATTTTCCTCAGGTTTTCACCTGCAATATCAGTTCTGTTATACTCACAGACAATATTTTGACAGTTTTGGAAACTTTAGAGTGTTTTCCATCCTAATCTGACAATTATATGCATATTCTAGATTCTGGGCCTGAGAAATAGGCAGTTTCATTTGGGTACGTTTTTCATCCAAACATCAAAATACTGCCCCCTACACTCAAGAGGTTATTAAAAACGTATTCTTATTTACAATGACGTCCTACCCCGGCCAAACTCAGACGATGCTGGGCCAATTGTGCGCAGCCCTATGGGACTCCCAATCACGGACGGATGTGATACCGCCTGGATTCGAACCAGGAACTGTAGTGACGCCTCTTGCATTGAGATGCAGTGCCTTAGACTGATGCGTCGACGTGTGTGTTAACTATTTAACTGTAGTAGAAAGCTTAAAAGGCCGCTAAAATTATAAACTAGATCCCCTACATACTGATCTTGACGAGAAGAAAAATAACTGTCGGGGGAACTGTTCAACCAATCAAGTAAATCTGTAGGAGGAGTTAAGATGGAGTGATGCCTAGTTAACATCCAAAAGCAGAAGTAGCGTCATAAGCTCTCTTCCCATTTCCCCTGGAAACCAGAACATCCGGATGTTGGGGACTCGGCAAAGGCTACGTCATCACAAATTACTACTTACAGTCTCAGGCTGAAGTATGTAGCAGGGGAAGAATTCAGTTTGAGTTGCCAGGCAACGCATCAGCAGGATGGGCGGTCTTTTCATTAGGAGGGGCGTGTACCGTGGTTCGCTTAAATAATGATAATGATATTAGGCCTATGGGGACTCCTATACATTTGACAGCCAAGCACGAGTGATCAGTGTATCCTTTTATCGTCTAGACAAGGTGTTGAAATATCTTCGCGCCTAGAATAAAAACCACCACGCTTACGTTATAGACTCAATTGAATGAAAAAAAGAAAGAATTACAGGGGTAGTTTGGAAAAACAAATCCCGTGTGAATCTTCATCTGGAATAAGGCACATGCTGGGATAATAATTACATGACCAACATCTCTAGTTACAAGCATTTCCCTACGCGCATTGACATCTGCTATCCATGTGTACAGTATGTGACCAATACATTTGATTAGTACCCTAATACTGTAACGGTTTCTCTCACCCCTCTTTTTAAACTTCCCTTTAAATTAATTTGATAAGCTACATTATTTTAGCATTATGCTATAGTGTAGCTTAGGCCTACTTTCTGATGGACGACAGACAAGATTTGAAGGTGAGCCTGGTGATTTGTGTGTGTCTGAGATTCGCTGGTGGCTTTGATGGGTCCTTTAAGGGTGTGTGTGTGTGAGAGATCGCTAATTCTCTTCATGTCCATGCAGAACGTTTCCTAAAGTAGGATTTCTGGAGTCCATCTCTTAATAAGAGAAGAGGGACAAGTAATAGAACTGAAATGAGCGTAACAAAATTGTAAAAATGTAAGCCCCACTTGCCTATGAATTGGCATATCAAAACAACATCCCTGTCCCAGACAACTGGTCAAGAAATGGAAGTGATATTAAACAAGAGAGATCTACAGTATATCTGAATGATACATTTAAGATATACAATATACCACAGCCCCATTTCATTAATAATACTTTGACCTATACCAGCACCATCACCCACTGTCACAGGACACCATCACCCACTTACCCGAAGGCGGCTCAACTTACCCTATCCCTTACCTGAGTTATGCCAAGAGACCCCTTTTCTGGACAAAGCTATGTTTTCAAAACTGTCATGTTTAAATTAATTCAGATAATTTCCAGAGATACAAAACATCTTGAAATATATGTAGATATCTTTATTAGAAATAATACTATATTTCCCTTGATGTAATGCTGAATGTAAAAACTGTCTCAGCATACCCCACTCTCCCTACGCTAAAGCAGAGCAGAGGCAGGTCATCATTGATCTGAACAACTCATACTGTAACACTGTCATCTTCAATCTTCCTATTTTCAATCTGCCTCTCCTTTCCATACAGGTCTAAGTGGTGTCTAGCTAGCCCTCTCTCCACTTCATACAGGTCTAAGTGGGTTCTAGCTAGCCCTCTCTCCTCTCCATACAGGTCTAAGTGGTGTCTAGGGGCATGCAGAACTCATTCAGGATGTAAATAAATGGTGATGTGTGCTGGTTAATTTGTGGCAGTTCATGTGAACTTGTGTGATGGTTTTTGCGAGAGAGGCTAACGATAACGGGAAGGTATGGGACCGCTTGGGGCCTGCTGGGGCTGAGTGAAGCAGTGGCCATCAGGCTGTGTGGATCCATCCATATGTTTCCTTTCCTTAACGGCCTCCGCCCCGAGCTACTACAGGCGAGAATTGATTGCACATTGTCAGTGGCCATACCCTCTTATGAGATTTGGCGGCTGTGAGTTAGTGTGTGTGTGTGTGGTGGGAGTCTAAAGAGCGTGTGTGTGTGTGTGCGTGCGTGCGTGCGTGTGTGCGTGTGTGTTTGTGTGTGTGTGTGTGTGTGTGTGTGTGTGTGTGTGTGTGTGTGTGTGTGTGTGTGTGTGTGTGTGTGCATTTGCTCATGCGTGTGTTGTGCGTCCACATTAACACACTTCTGCCATTATGCTATTTTTTATTCTGCCTCTACGTCTTCTTTCCCTTCGGTGGAATAGCCCATTTCTAACCATCTCTGGCTGAGGAGGAACAGGTCAGTATGTAGACCAACCCTAACTGGTCTCATTAAGGAGTCTGTATGTAGACCAACCCTAACATGTCTCATTAGGTGTCTCTATGTAGGCTAACCCTACCAAGAAAACAAGCCTGAGACAACAACCACTGGAGGGGAGAGGGAGAGGGAGGGAGAGGTCTGGAAACTAGCCAAAAAAGTTGAATGACACCTGGCCTTGCAGCAGTAGTAAGTAATTTGTATTTCCGATATTGCACCTAGCAGCAGATATGCAGAGCAGTCAATGATAGCTGAGCCATAATGTGTCTAAAACTCTTGCCTCAGGTCATTATTTTAATTTGATTGACATGTATTTGTGTGTGTGTGTGTGTGTGTGTGTGTGTGTGTGTGTGTGTGTGTGTGTGTGTGTGTGTGTGTGTGTGTGTGTGTGTGTGTGTGTGTGTGTGTGTGTGTGTGTGTGTGTGTGTGTGTGTGTGTGTGTGTGTGTGTGTGCTACTGCTCAGAAAGCCCAATAAGCCTTTTTTGAATCACAGGTTGATTGGAATAGAGAAAAGGAGAGTGTAAAGGAAAGAGAGAAGGTGCTGTTATGGTGTCCGTTGAAGATGATGAAGGCCTTGACCTTGAGATGAGGGTCACTACCTGACACGTGACACATCACTACGGTTTAATGTAATTTGTGTGTGTGTGTACGTCTGTGTGCGTGTGTGTGTGCGTGTGTGTTTGCGTGACTACGTCTGAGGTGGTGCTAGGGGACCAATCGTATAGCTGATACATGTATCTACAGTTTGTGGCTGTTCCTTTTGAATCTAGGGAGGGGACATTCACTCACGCTTCCTCCGAGAGGTTTGGGGTTGGGGGGGGGGGGTATTGGTGCAGTGTGTGTGTGTGTGTGTGTGTGTGTGTGTGTGTGTGTGTGTGTGTGTGTGTGTGTGTGTGTGTGTGTGTGTGTGTGTGTGTGTGTGTGTGTGTGTGTGGGAGGGAGGGAGGGGGGCACCCTGCTGGGTAAGGTACCTGTCCTCCTGGCAGCTGATTGATTAGACTGGGGGTGCTCCCTGTGGTCGAGACGACAGCCAATCTCTCATTCAGATCAGGAGAGTCAGGGGAGGGCGCCCACCACATTACTCACCAGCCTCCTGTTCTCCCCCTCTCCTCTTCATCCATACATCCTCCCCCTTCCCCTAACCCCCCACCCCACCCCACCCCCACCAGTACACTGTCTCTGGCACTGAATTATGGTTCAATTAACCTTTTTCTCCACTCTTTGGGCTGACAACAACAACATGAGCAGGACTGATGGACACATGGTTTCAATCCTCTCATATGATTACAGGAGAGATAGATGGTGAGTGCAGGGGAAAGTGCAGGGTGTAGGTCCATAGTCTCTGGGGACAGAGGGGGATTCTTACAGCACAGTGTGAACCTTGAATCTCCATGTTGTCTCCCTCTTTGTTATGGACTACGAGCCGGTTCATGACACACTTAAACATATTTAATAATGATCTCTTACCCAGTTTGATGACTGTGGGCATTTTTGCTTACTTTTTGTTTTAAATAAAGACAGCATGTTGGATTGGGTAAAAATACAGGAAATTAGCTTTAGATGCTCCAAAAAAATTATGGGGGAGGACACCCCAGACCCCCGCCAGGTTATGTCCCTCCCACTTCTAAAACTAAAGTGGCGCCCCTGGTTGGAAATATGAAGTGATGCTTAGGTCCATGTCTGATCTGCCTGATCCATGCATAATGTGATCAGGGAGAGACTGGCTCTTTGTGCCCAGATAGCCATTTATAGACTCACTGTCTGTCCTGGGTTTTCTCTGGTAATTTATTATTTCACTCCCTCCTTTCTCTCACTATCATATCCCCCTTTTCATTCTTTACCAGTGGCGGTTGGTGCCATTTAACATGAGGGAGGACGATTATTTTTTTTAATGAGCACGGCCTTATTTCTATTACAGCATATTGGATGACTGTCATTGATATTCCATTCACCCAGCTCAATGTAACATTGAAAGGTTAAGGCTACTACATGATACCCACATTTTCCCTGTGGCCATCATGAGGTTGCAACAACCTAGCCTACAAAGTTTACAACGTAGGTGCACAGGTCTAGAGAAATTAGAGTAGTCAAGATGGCAGACATTTACACATTCAATACAGCCTTAAACAATATTTCCTGCATCTAGCTGATCTTGGTTGTAATCATTAGTGGAACAGTTGCAAATGAGAGTTGCTATTGGATAAATTCAGGTATGTTTATCCCTGTTTCATTCCGTTTGCTTCCGTTTAAGAAACGTTTTTCAACAGAATCGGCAGAATGAATATGCCCCTGATCACAAGCAAACACATATGTAGCAGCCACTTATAAACCGAATGATCAGTTTGCTCATTGTATATATAATTCCTTCTTGTATCTACGCTCTCTCCTTGAGTAGGCTAAACTAGCTAGCTGCATTTGATAGCTAAGCAATTGAAAGTAAAATATCTATACTACAAAAGGTAGCTATCCCTCTCTCTCTTTCTCTTGCGTCTCCTTAATTTATTCCAAAATGTACTTGTTCAAAACTGATCAACTATTGTCTTTCTCTCTCTTTGACTCAACTACTCACCACATTGTATGCACTGCAGTGCTAACTAGCTGTAGCTTATTGTTTCATTACTAGGTTAATACTCTGATCATTTGATTGGGTGGACAGCATGTCAGTTCATGCTGCAAGATCTCTGATAGGTTGGAGGACATCCTCTGGATGTTGTCATAATTACTGTGTAAGTCTATGGAAGGGGGTGAGAACCATGAGACTCCTGGGTTTTGTATTAAAGTCAATGTACCCAGAGGAGGACAGAAGTTAGCTCTCCTCCGGCTACACCATGGTGCGACCATACAGAGTGCTGCTGAGGCTACTGTACACCTTCATTGCAAAACAGTGTGTTTTAATCAATTATTTGGTTTTATTTTATGTAAAAAGAATAACTTTTTGAATGTTTTACTGAGGAGGACGGTACTCCCCTTCCTCCTTGGAGGAGCCTCCACTGTTCTTCACCCATCCCTCTATCTTTTCTTTGTCTTCCCTTTAATTTATCTCTCTCTCTCCATCTCCCTCTCCCACACCTTGTAATCAACACTACCAGAAACGACTTGACATTTCCAGACGCAGCATGTCCTGACCCAAACTGACGGTTACCATGACGCAAATGGAGATTACTAAGTGCCTGGAACGAGTGAAGAACAAGGAAGGTGAGATGAGATGATGACCCCTTGTACACAGAAACAGGCCCACAGTCATTAGCCTATTAGCTCAGAGGGAAACATCACACTGCAGCAGTCTGTACAGTTCTGATAGTTCACATGAACTCAGTAAAGTGTTTATGGGAAGAAGAAAAGAGTGCCTTCTCTCTGTTCTGGGGTTCCAGAGTAGCCAGTTCAGTTAATCTGTTCTACTTATGCTGTGTTATTAAATGAGGGAACAATAATTTCAGATAGATAGAATTCATAATTAAATGCATTGTATTTTCCTTAGTTTGATGATATAGTCAACTTTCAAAATCCAATTTATAGCCAATAAAGTTGAGGCCTATCAGAACCAGAATCCTGGTTGTCTATGGAAAAGGTCAATTGAAAAGTATTGCTTCATTACCATTGATATGTTATGACTGCTAAATGGCCTATTGTCAAACGTATCTCATTCTGGCACAGTCAAATTCTAAAACCTCTACAATAGCAGCTACATTCATTTGATTGGAGTAGTTGATTGATGTGATCCACAAGTTTGTTGAATGTGATCTGATTAGAATAACTAGAACGGCCTGTAGGGAAATCAGGAATCAAATTATTTTGTAGCCACAATTCAGTTAATTTTCTTATTGGACTATATTGGTCGTATGTGCGATAACGTGTGTCTAGGTGAGAGGTGTAGGAGTCAGGCGCAGGAGAGCAGGGATACCTGAGGCTCTCGATACTGAGAACTCTGTGCAAACGCATGGAGGAACAAACACAGTTCCGACACTCAAATACATGTGCGTAACCATGAAAACAACAAACTGTAAATACAATTGAGCTGTCACACCCTGACCATAGTTTGCTTTGTATGTTTCTATGTTTTGGTCGGTCAAGGTGTGATCTGAGTGGGCATTATATGTTGGATGTCTTGTTTGTCTATTTCTATGTCTGGCCTGATATGGTTCTCAATCAGTGGCAGGTGTTAGTCATTGTCTCTGATTGGGAACCATATTTAGGTAGCCTGGGTTTCACTGTGTGTCTGTGGGTGATTGTTCCTGTCTCTGTGTTTTCACCAGATAGGACTGTTTAGGTTTTCACACATTTATTGTTTTGTTAGTTATTCCATGTCTAGTTCATTTATTAAAGAACATGAATAACCACCACGCTGCATTTTGGTCCGTTTCTCCTTCACCAGAGGAAAACCCTTACACGGGCACAATACACAAAAGTCTAATAACGCACAAACTAAGGCAGGCAATAGGTTACCCTTATACACACAGAAAGTAACGCAAATGAAACGAGGTGTGAAAAAGATTCACAGACAAAACAAACAGAAAAGGAAAAAGGTATCGGTGGCGGCTAGTAACCCGGCGGCGCCGAGCGCCGCCCGAACAAGGAGAGGAGTTACCTTCGGTAGAAGTTGTGACAGTATGATTGCAACCAAATGAAAGCTAGTGAAAATGTCAACGATAGTGACTCTTTAAACCGCCACATTCCAATTGTTCAGCATCTATATAGCGAGCCATACAATATATAATATATACAATATATATACAATATACACTGCTCAAAAAATAAAGGGAACACTAAAATAACACATCCTAGATCTGAATGAATGAAATATTCTTATTAAATACTTTTTTTCTTTACATAGTTGAATGTGCTGACAACAAAATCACACAAAAATTATGAATGGAAATCAAATTTATCAACCCATGGAGGTCTGGATTTGGAGTCACACTCAAAATTAAAGTGGAAAACCACACTACAGGCTTTGATGTAATGTCCTTAAAACAAGTCAAGGCTCAGTAATGTGTGTGGCCTCCACGTGCCTGTATGACCTCCCTACAACGCCTGGGCATGCTCCTGATGAGATGGTGGATGGTCTCCTGAGGGATCTCCTCCCAGACCTGGACTAAAGCATCCTCCAACTCCTGGACAGTCTGTGGTGCAACGTGGCGTTGGTGGATGGAGCGTGACGTGATGTCCCAGATGTGCTCAATTGGATTCAGGTCTGGGGAACTGGCGGGCCAGTCCATAGCATCAATGCCTTCCTCTTGCAGGAACTGCTGACATACTCCAGCCACATGAGGTCTAGCATTGTCTTGCATTAGGAGGAACTCAGGGCCAACCGCACCAGCATATGGTCTCACAAGGGGTCTGAGGATCTCATCTCGGTACCTAATGGCAGTCAGGCTACCTCTGGCGAGCACATGGAGGGCTGTGCGGCCCCCCAAAGAAATGCCACCCCACACCATGACTGACCCACCGCCAAACCGATCATGCTGGAGGGTGTTGCAGGCAGCAGAACATTCTCCACGGCGTCTCCAGACACTGTCACGTCTGTCACATGTGCTCAGTGTGAACCTGCTTTCATCTGTGAAGAGTACACGGCGCCAGTGGCGAATTTGCCAATCTTGGTGTTCTCTGGCAAATGCCAAACGTCCTGCACGGTGTTGGGCTGTAAGCACAACCCCCACCTGTGGACGTCGAGCCCTCATACCACCCTCATGGAGTCTGTTTCTGACCGTTTGAGCAGACACATGCACATTTGTGGCCTGCTGGAGGTCATTTTGCAAGGCTCTGGCAGTGCTCCTCCTGCTCCTCCTTGCACAAAGGCGGAGGTAGCGGTCCTGCTGCTGGGTTGTTGCCCTCCTACGGCCTCCTCCACATCTCCTGATGTACTGGCCTGTCTCCATGTAGCGCCTCCATGCTATGGACACTACGCTGACAGACATAGCAAACCTTCTTGCCACAGCTTGCATTGATGTGCCATCCTGGATGAGCTGCACTACCTGAGCCACTTGTGTGGGTTGTAGACTCCGTCTCATGCTACCACTAGAGTGAAAGCACCGCCAGCATTCAAAAGTGACCAAAACATCAGCCAGGAAGCATAGGAACTGAGATGTGGTCTGTGGTCACCACCTGCATAACCACCCCTTTATTGTGGGTGTCTTGCCATTTGCCTATAATTTCCACCTGTTGTCTATTCCATTTGCACAACAGCATGTGAAATTTATTGTCAATCAGTGTTGCTTCCTAAGTGGACAGTTTGATTTCACAGAAGTGTGATTGACTTGGAGTTACATTGTGTTGTTTAAGCGTTCCCTTTATTTTTTTGAGCAGTGTATAAGAGCCTGTAAATACAAACTTCCAGTTCTTTAAACTGTATGAACAACACAGCTCCATGTGCACTACCAAACACCATACCACCACTACCAGCCATGTCCCAATATCCACCTCTGCCTTTAACCTCTGACACACAATGACTGCCACTTTGATGCCAGTAGCATGACCTAGATGTCTGTTCCTGTACCCTCCCATGCGACTGTGCCAGAGCTGGCATCATGCCAGGCTCTTTGATGTGGTAAGGTAGGGTACCCGCCTCACCTACATGACTCCCTGGTGCGTTTACCCAGTGGCTGCCAGGCTTCGTTAGGCCCTAGCATTGTGCGGTGAAATAACCCATATAAAATAATACAATCATAATCCATTGCAAAGCAGTCTTATGTTTTTCAATAAAAAGAATGAAAACATCTTTATATGTTGTTTGATTAGTGTCCTGGACATGGATTAAAGCCTAAGAAAAGGAATTGTACGGATGACCACACAATTTATTTTCATAATGAGCAGAAGATATTGGTTTTCTACACAAAGTTGCAAAGAAAACGTTGTGATCCATTTAATAAACACAACATGGATTAAATAGAGCGGCAGTAGCAGGAACAGCGGCATCTAGTGGGCAAAACCTGATACTTGAACAGTAATTTATGGTGAAACATGCAAGCTACTTCAATGACTAATTTCACTGAACAGGGGGAAAAAACAACACTAAATTCAATGAGAATAAACAATACTCCAAGCCGCAGCTTCATACTTCCTGTCAAACACAGAGAACTGATGTTGTATACTGGACATTGGGGTGGGCTTGGCATGGGGTTTGGGAGGTCCGTGGGTGGTTTTTTAATAATTGTTAAGAAGACGTTTGGTCGGAAAAAGATGTTGGGTTTGGATGCAATCAATTAGCTTAATTTCTCAGAGTTCAAAACAACTTTCAACAAAATAATGTTGCAGGAATGCTTATAACGTATTGTTTATAACGACAGAAACCATTTCAGAACCATCTGAGATGGTGGGCGGCATGGCTTCCTGAAATGAAATGTAGTGGCTCCTAATGAATATGACCCTGCTGAACCAGCCATAACCCATGTCCTGGTCTGGTCTGCCCACCAACCTGTTCTTACACTATGCTTTTAACATTCAAAGCAACTGGGAAAAGTCCATGTCAGTAAATGACTGCTGTCTGAACACACACAAATCCAATTTGGACACTTGTAACTTGTTTTTTGGACCGTCGGTAGTTAGCTTGGTCCAAATATGATGTTGGTTATTATATTTATTTAATATTATAGAAATCCTATAAATTAAATAGCCAATTTTGGTGCAATCAATTAGCTTAATTTCTCAGAGTTCAAATTATCTTTCAACAAAGACTGTTTCAGGAACGCTTTGCTTAACTGTTTCTAACTACAGAAACCGTTTCAGAATAATCTGAGATGTTGGGTTTTGAAATCCTCTTTACTTGGGCTTTCTGAGGTGGAACAACTCTTAGGTCACAATGTAGCAAGACATTTTGCAATGGAAAACAAATGAGAGTGTTTGTTTTTGGACAATTTCAGGTAGTCTCTCCATTTTTCAGGCTGTTTTCTAATGTTGGGTGCTTAAATAAATACAACCCAGAGCTCTGGGAACCAGCCTTGTATTTATCTAACCTCTACATCACTCTGTCTGAGTGGAGTTTGTAGTGCCGTGCTCAATTAGGTCCCCTGAGAAACTAATGCTATCAGAGGATCAGGCTCTGATTTGTTCTGTTAAAATAGGTTTTTCTCTTCTCTTCCGTTAAAATGCTTTGTTTGCTCACATTGCTGGGATGTGTAATGACGACAGGGTCACAATGTGCTTTCCTCTGAACCCCAAATGGACTTTAAATCTTTTTGAACAGGTCCCTGGAATTCAAATGAGCACATAATTGCATTTCATTTTAAAATAAAATTGTTGTTTTTAAAAGCCAAGGAAAGTATTTGGTAATACATACCAAGCCTTGTCCTCACACGATAGGCCAGGGCAATAGACTTGTTTCTGTGCACTACCACTCAACCATATTTCCCTTCGCTAAACCCCAATTAACTGCTCTTTCAGTTGTTTCATAATACATGCAGTATGTTGAATGATCATTATGTGGTCAGATGTGGACGGGGCAATGGAGGCTAAATGTCATGTATGATCCTCATGACTGAATTAATAGCTGTGCTCGCACACACAAACACACCCCAGCTAGCACATCATGTTCTGAGAACCATATGTTTCTTAGAGCTTGGTGAGAGCGTGGTTGTCGTCTGGTTATTTAGCATTTAACCCTCCCACAACATTCTGGGAATGATGCAGGATACCCAGCTAGCACATAATGTTCTGAGAACATGTTTCTTAGGTGGGAATTTCAGTACTTCAGCATAACTTAATTTCCTTATGGTTCTAATCAAAGTAAAGTTGTAGGGCAGCACCTGAAGTGACTCTTCTTATCAACTGTAAGCAAGAATTTCCTTAATAAGGAGCTGATGAGACCAGGTGAGTAACTAACACAGGTGAAATCAATGACTCAATTATTAGCTCTCTGTACACATTTGATTCAATTTTATTTGAGGTTTCCTTATGGTTACATGCATTTCACTACACTGGACAAGCATTTCGCTACACTTGCATTAACATCTGCTATCCATGTGTGTGTGACCAATAACATTTGTTTTGATTTGATTTGACATGTAAGGGACAGCCGTGCTGCCCTGTTCTGAGCCAATTTCAATATCCTAAGTCCCTAATGTGGCACCTGACTACATGCCTGAACGGTAGTCCAGGTGCTTGATAGTGCTTTGTAACTAAAGTTACATGCATTATATGTGAATCCATTTATTTGACAAAGTAATTAAATACACTTGTACTTAGAATTATATTCTCAGACATTTCTTCATTGTCTATTATTATAACTAAACTATTGTGTTCTATTACAGTAACTAAACTATAGTGTTCTATTACTGTAACTCAACAATAGTGTTGTATTACTGTAACTAAACTATAGTGTTGTCACGCCTTGGTCTTAGTATTTTGTGTTTTAAATAATTAGTTGGTCAGGCCAGGGTGTGACATGGGTTTATGTTTATTGTGTTGTTGTATTGTTTTTTTTGTAGGCATTGGGATTGTGGTTGATTAGGGGTGTGTTTAGTATAGGTTTGGCTGCCTGAGGCGGTTCTCAATCAGAGTCAGGTGATTCTCGTTGTCTCTGATTGGGAACCGTATTTAGGTAGCCTGGGTTTCACTTTGTATTTCGTGGGTGATTGTTCCTGTCTCTGTGTAGTTTCACCAGATAGGCTGTAATTAGGTTTCACGTTCCGTTTTGTTGTTTTTTGGATTTGTATCAGTTATTTCATGTACCGCTTTTGTTCCATTAATAAACATGAGTAACCAACACGCTGCATTTCGGTCCGACTTTCTTGCGAAGAACGCCGTTACAAGTGTTCTATTACTGTAACTCAACTATAGTGTTCTATTACTGTAACTATAGTATTCTATTACTGTAACTCAACAATAGTGTTGTATTACTGTAACTAAACTATAGTGTTCTATTACTGTAACTCAACTATAGTGTTCTATTAGTGTAACTATAGTGTTCTATTACTGCAACTATAGTGTTCTATTACTGTAACTCAACCATAGTGTTCTATTACTGTAACTATAGTGTTATATTACTGAAACTCAACCATAATGTTATATTACTGTAACTCAACTATAGTGTTATATTACTGTAACTATAGTGTTATATTACTGTAACTCAACTATAGTGTTCTATTACTGTAACTATAGTGTTCTATTACTGTAACTATAGTGTTCTGTTACTGTAACTCAACTATAGTGTTCTATTACTGTAGCTGCAGTGTTCTATTACTGTAACTCAACTATAGTGTTCTATTACTGTAACTATAGTGTTCTATTACTGAAACTCAACCATAATGTTATATTACTGTAACTCAACTATAGTGTTCTATTACGGTAACTGCAGTGTTCTATTACAGTAACTCAACTATAGTGTTATATTACTGTAACTATAGTGTTCTGTTACTGTAACTCAACCATAGTGTTCTATTACTGTAACTATAGTGGTCTATTACTGTAACTCAACCATAATGTTATATTACTGTAACTCAACTATAGTGTTCTATTACTGTAACTATAGTGGTCTATTACTGTAACTCAACTATAGTGTTCTATCACTGTAACTATAGTGTTCCATTACTGTAACTCAACTATAGTGTTCTATCACTGTAACTATAGTGTTCTATTACTGTAACTATAGTGGTCTATTACTGTAACTCAACAATAGTGTTCTGTTACTGTAACTATAGTGTTATATTACTGTAAGTCAACCATAGTGTTCTATTACTGTAACTATAGTGTTCTATCCATGTAACTCAACTATAGTGTTCTATTACTTTAACTATAATGTTCTATTACTGTAACTAAACCATAGTGTTCTATTACTGTAACTCAACCATAGTGTTATATTACTGTAACTCAACCATAGTGTTCTATTACTGTAACCATAGTGTTCTATTACTGTAACTATAGTGTTATATTACTGTAACTCAACTATAGTGTTCTATTACTGTAACTATAGTGTTCTATTACTGTAACTCAACCATAGTGTTCTATTACTGTAACTATATTGTTCTATTACTGTAAGTCAACCATAGTGTTCTATTACTGTAACTATAGTGTTCTATTACTGTAACTATAGTGTTTTATTACTGTAAGTCAACCATAATGTACTATTACCGTAACTCATCCATAGATTATTGCATATTGCTAATTATCTTCATGGAGTCAGATAAATATTTTAATAGAATAATTGCTTATTCTTTTTATGAGTCTTATATAAGGTATATGTGTATATAATATGCTGTCTAGACACAGAAATGTTACTGCCCACCAAAATGTTATCAAATTGTTTCAAGAATGTTAAGAAACAATGTTCTTCTGTGGGAATATCAATACTTCAGCATAACGTTTTTATCTACACTAGCAATAACATCTGATGTGTGTATGAGACCAATAACATTTGATTTGATTTGAGGTTTCCTCATGGTTGTATTTAAAGTTATGTTCTCAGAACTTTAAGAAAACTTTTTATGAAAACGACAAGAAAACATTAGTAACATTCAACGTTATTTAAAAACATGTACATTTTTGTGGCTACTTCTTACCTCTTTTTTTCTCCAAATGGTAGTTCCAGTCTCGCCCCATCACTGAAACTCCCATAGTTCCAGTCTCGCCCCATCACTGACACTCCCATAGTTCCAGTCTTGCCCCATCACTGACACTCCCATAGTTCCAGTCTCGCCCCATCACTGACACTCCCATAGTTCCAGTCTCGCCCCACACTGACACTCCCATAGTTCCAGTCTGGCCCCATCATTGACACTCCCATAGTTCCAGTCTCGCCCCATCACTGACACTCCCATAGTTCCAGTCTCGCCCCATCACTGACACTCCCACAGTTCCAGTCTGGCCCCATCACTGACACTCCCATATGAACTCGGGAGAGGCGAAGGTTGAGAAATATGGCCTCTGAAAACACAACCCTGCCACGTTGCACTGCATCTTGTCACACCTGCTCGCTTAATCTGGAAGCCAGCTGTACCAATGTGTCAGAGGAAACACTGTAGAACTTGTGACTGAAGTCAGTGTGCATGTGATGGGACAAGGATATTCTGGCCAGCCAAACCCTCCCCTAACCCAGACGACACTGGGACAACTGTGCACCCCTTTGTGGGTCTCCCAGTTGGCTGTGAAACAGTCTGGGATTGAACCCAGGTCTGTAGTGACACCTCTCGCATTGCGATGCAGTGCCTTAGACAGCTGCACCACTCAGGATGCCCATACACCTTCTGTTTTAAGCTTCAACAAAACTTTCTCTATCCTCTATGTCATGACGTTGCCCTCTTTGGGTACAGCAAGCCCCATCCCCCTCTCCCTGTCTCCTACACCCAGGCTGCTGTGGTCAGAGAGAGGTTCGTAATTTCCTGGAGGAGATTATCTCCTCATGGCCACATTATAGAGACAGAGTGAATTTTATAGAGAGCAAAGGAAATCCTTCCACCTCACAGAACTTGAGGTACGAACAAAATTCATGTTCCGGAGAAAGTATACAAGATCGGTGAAGAATCCAGCTACGAACTGGTCCGTTTGTCACAACTTAGGGAAGTTCATGGGAGACGGTGTGGCCACATTACCATAATGCTGTTTATACAGTGCCTTGAGAAAGCATTCGGCCCCCTTGAACTTTGCGACCTTTTGCCACATTTCAGGCTTCAAACATAAAGATATAAAACTGTATTTTTTTGTGAAGAATCAACAACAAGTGGGACACAATCATGAAGTGGAACGACATTTATTGGATATTTCAAACTTTTTTAACAAATCAAACCTGAAAAATTGGGCGTGCAAAATTATTCAGCCCCCTTAAGTTAATACTTTGTAGCGCCACCTTTTGCTGCGATTACAGCTGTAAGTCGCTTCGGGTATGTCTCTTTCAGTTTTGCACATCGAGAGACTGACATTTTTTTCCCATTCCTCCTTGCAAAACAGCTCGAGCTCAGTGAGGTTGGATGGAGAGCATTTGTGAACAGCAGTTTTCAGTTCTTTCCACAGATTCTCGATTGGATTCAGGTCTGGACTTTGACTTGGCCATTCTAACACCTGGATATGTTTATTTTTGAACCATTCCATTGTAGATTTTGCTTTATGTTTTGGATCATTGTCTTGTTGGAAGACAAATCTCCGTCCCAGTCTTAGGTCTTTTGCAGACTCCATCAGGTTTTCTTCCAGAATGGTCCTGTATTTGGCTCCATCCATCTTCCCATCAATTTTAACCATCTTCCCTGTCCCTGCTGAAGAAAAGCAGGCCCAAACCATGATTCTGCCATCACCATGTTTGACAGTGGGAATGGTGTGTTCAGGGTGATGCGCTGTGTTGCTTTTACGCCAAACATAACGTTTTGCATTGTTGCCAAAAGTTCAATTTTGGTTTCATCTGACCAGAGCACCTTCTTCCACATGTTTGGTGTGTGGCAAACTTTAAACAACACTTTTTATGGATATCTTTAAGAAATGGCTTTCTTCTTGCCACTCTTCCATAAAGGCCAGATTTGTGCAATATACGACTGATTGTTGTCCTATGGACAGAGTCTCCCACCTCAGCTGTAGATCTCTGCAGTTCATCCAGAGTGATCATGGGCCTCTTGGCTGCATCTCTGATCAGTCTTCTCCTTGTATGAGCTGAAAGTTTAGAGGGACAGCCAGGTCTTGGTAGATTTGCAGTGGTCTGATACTCCTTCCATTTCAATATTATTGCTTGCACAGTGCTCCTTGGCATGTTTAAAGCTTGGGAAATCTTTTTGTATCCAAATCCGGCTTTAAACTTCTTCACAACAGTATCGCGGACCTGCCTGGTGTGTTCCTTGTTCTTCATGATGCTCTCTGCGCTTTTAACGGACCTCTGAGACTATCACAGTGCAGGTGCATTTATACGGAGACTTGATTACACACAGGTGGATTGTATTTATCATCATTAGTCATTTAGGTCAACATTGGTTCATTCAGAGATCCTCGCTGAACTTCTGGAGAGTTTGCTGCACTGAAAGTAAGGGGGCTGAATCATTTTGCACGCCCAATTTTTCAGTTTTTAATTTGTTAAAAAAGTTTGAAATATCCAATAAATGTTGTTCCACTTCATGATTGTGTCCCACTTGTTGTTGATTCTTCCTAAAAAAAATACAGTTTTATATCTTTATGTTTGAAGCCTGAAATGTGGCAAAAGGTCGCAAAGTTCAAGGGGGCCGAATACTTTCGCAAGGCACTGTATAATAGCCTCAGATATGAGGTTTACATCTAATTGTTGTATAAGATGAATGAGTGTGTATGATACCGTTTGTATAATTGTATGATATGATTTTGAACTGTTTTATGAAGAAAAATACAATTCCCTTTTTATTTGAACTAAATCAGAGGACCGCTCCTGAGCCCAGGTCAGGCCTCCTGGGACAGCCATTTTTTCGGCCCTTCCGAATAAAACCCCCACTCGGGTTTTCGATTGGCAGACCGAGCTTACCTCAATTACGAGATGGCTAAAGGTTGCAGACCATGTTTTTCTCCATTAGGGGAGACAAATGTTGGAGACCGTTGCTGAATCTTTTAACCATACCACGTGGTTAAACTCTTAGACTATCGATACCGACAGAATAAGAACAAGTCTTTGATATTAATTACTTGTCTGCATCTAGGAATTTGGTATCATTGAACGCAAAGAACGACAACCGCCAAAAAATCCATTCTATAACGCATGTCACTCTGAACTGTCCCCTCTAACCACAACCGAGAGAGAGAGGGAGAGAGATGGACAAACTCTCCAACAGAAACAAACTTTTCAACAGAGACCCCGACGACACACTGAGCATAAATATACTGTATATATTGATTGCAATTGTACCCGAAGGAGTGAGCGTTCATGTGCAAAGGATTAGCATTTCAATTGTTATAATTATCAACTGTGTGTTGTCTTATCTCAGTCGACCCTGTCACGTTCTGACCTTTATTTCCTTTGTTTTGTATTTATTGAGTATGGTCTGGGCGTGAGTTGGGTGGGCAGTCTATGTTTGTTTTTCTATGATTTGGTAATGTGTATGTTTCGGCCTAGTATGGTTCTCAATCAGAGGCAGGTGTCATTAGTTGTCTCTGATTGAGAATCATACTTAGGTAGCCTGGGTTGCACTGTTTGTTTGTGGGTGATTGTCTATGCTAGTTGCTTGTGTCAGCACAGGTCTCATTTGTAGCTTCACGGTCGTTATTGGTTTATTGTTTTTGTATGCAGTGTTCAGTACTTTACTTTCTTTAATTAAATATTCACTATGAACACATACCACGCCACATTTTGGTCCTCTGGTCCTTCTCGCCTCTCCTCTTCAGATGAAGAGGAGGAAGACCGTGACAGACCCCCACTTCCCTTTTGTACAACAAGCCGCCATACCGGTTTAGCCCACATTCCGCTATCATTTCTTGTAACCATATTTACTTTGTTTGTTTGTGCGTGCACTTCTGTGATTGTTTAGTTAGTTAATAAATAAATGATTTAAGACATTTGATGTATGGATGACTCATAGTGAAGACTGTGTTCGTGCAGTTCGTGCAGATTTACGATGTTTGGAATGAGACTAACGTGAGGTAAAGAGGTAAAGAAGAATTCATTAATCAGAAGACTATTGATCAGATATGAAAATATCTGAAAAGCTATATTAGGAAAAGTACAACTTTGTAATCTGAATATTTTCCTTGGTGCGCTGACTTCCTAGTTAATTACAGTTACATGATTAATTAGTTAATCACGAAATGCTAATTACAGAGAATCTTTGATTAAAAACTAAAAGTCGCACCCATTAATTGGCCACACGGGATCTTAATGAGTGCTTGTTTCCTTTGAAATTGAGTCTGGTTGAAATAGACTAAAATGAACAGCGTTGTATGAGTAAATAAAACACATGCATGCTATCTCCATGCTAGTGGCACAGTGGATTAACTCCATGGATATAAAACTGAAGATCATAGTTTTGAGTCTGTTTAATAGGAAAAAAAGAAAGTCAATACACAGTGTGTGTAAATGCTGTGAGGAGGTAAGGCAATAAATAGGCCATAGTAGCGCTAAAATTACAATTTAGCAAATTAACATTGGAGTGATAGATGAGCAGATTATGGTGTGCAAGTAGTGATACTGGTGTGCAAAAGAGCAGAAAAGTAAATAAAAACAATATGGGGATGAGGTAGGTAGATTGAGTGGGCTATGTACAGCTGCAGTGATCAGTTAGCTGTTCAGATAGCTTATGTTAGTTGGGGAAATATAAGTCTCCAGCTTCAGCGATTTTTGCAATTCGTTCCAGTCATTGGCAGCAGTTTCTTTGGCTTTGGGGATGACCAGTGAGATATACCTGCTAGAGCGTGTGCTACGGATGGGTGTTGTTATCGTGACCAGTGAGCTGAGATAAGGCGGAGCTTTACCTAGCATAGTGGGTCTGGCGACGAATATGTAGCGAGGGCCAGCCGACAAGACCATACAGGTTGCAGTGGTGGGTGGTATAATGGGCATTGGTAACAAAACGGATGGCACTGTGATAGACTGCATCCAGTTTGCTGAGTAGATTATTGGAAACTATTTTGTAAATGACATCGCTGAAGTCGAGGATTGGTAGGATAGTCAGTTTTACAGTTTTAAGAGGGTGTGTTTGGCGGCGTGAGTGAAGTGGGCTTTGTTTGCGAAATAGGATGCCGATTCTAGATTTTATTTTGGATTGGAGATGTTTAATATGAGTATAGAAGGAGAGTTTACAGTCTAGCCAGACACCTAGGTATTTGTAGTTGTCCACATATTTAGAACCGTCCAGAGTAGTGATGCTAGTCTGGCGGGCGGGTGCCGTCAGCGAGCGGTTGAAAAGCATGCTTTTGGTTTTACTAGCGTTTAAGAGCAGTTGGAGGCCACGGAAGGAGTGTTGAATGGCATTGAAGATCTTTTGGAGGTTAGTTAACACAGTGTCCAAGGACGGGCCTGAAGTATACAGAATGGTGTCATCTGCGTAGAGGTGGATCAGGGAATAACCCGCAGCAAGACCGACATCGTTGATATATTCAGAGAAAAGAGTCAACCCGAGAATTGAACCCTGTGTCACCCCCATAGAGACTGCCAGAGGTCCGGAAAACAGGCCCTTCGATTTGACACACTGAACTCTGTCTGAGAAGTAGTTGGTGAACCAGGCGAAGCAGTCATTTGAGAAACAAGTGCTGTTGAGTCTGCCGATAAGAATGTGGTCAAAAGCCTTGGCCAGGTCAGTGAAGACGGCTACACAGTCTTTTATCGATGGCGGTTATGATATCGTTTAGTACCTTGAGCGTAGCCGAGGTGCACATGTGACCGGCTCGGAAACCGGATTGCACAGCGGAGAAGGCACGGTGGGATTCGAAATGGTCAGTGATCTGTTTATTAACTTGGCTTTTGAAGACTTTATAAAGGCAGGGCAGGATGGATATCGGTCTATAACATTTTGGGTCTAGAGTGTCACCCCCTTTGAAGAGAGGGATGATCGCGGCAACTTTCCAATCTTTAGGGCTCTTGGACGATACGAAAGAGAGGTTGAACAGACTAGTAATAGGGGTTGCAACAATGGAGGCGAATAATTTTAGAATGAGAGGGTCCAGATTGTCTAGCCCAGCTGATTTGTATGGGTCTCACTGATTCTATGCCACAATTAAAAAATACATGTGTTTGCATGATTGATGCCGAAGAAAATAAATGTCTATATGTCTTATCTGTGCTTGGAGTAATCCAAGTAATCCAAACTAAGATTGCAATCTTATTGAAACTCCAAGCACAAAGAGGACACTCCTTTTTTCTATATTTACAATTTAGGTAAACTATGCTGGCCTATGGAGTCCCTTAAGAAACTCAACTACGGAACCATCCAATGATGTGATTCATAAATAAATTATCTGGGCTCCCGAAAGGACTGATCTCTATAATATTTATACACCTTTTGGAAAGCTCCTATTCTGGAGCCATTATAAAAGTCTGGTCCACAGATCTAATTGAATCTGAACAACCCTTTAACTCGAACAGAATATGGAAAAATATGACCTTGGCATCTTGTAATCTGAACCATGAATTTATCCATTTTAAGTTTGTTCGCAGACTGTATTTAATACCAAGGAAACATTTTAGGATGAAATTGGCCCCAACTGTTCACTACCCTAAATCAGGCAGACACATTCTTCCATATGATGTGGGAGTGATCTGCAGTTAAATGCTTCAAAATTCACTTCAAAGTGCATGAATTGAAATAGTCAATGCTTTGTATCTTTTATGTTACTTAACGATGATAGCCCCTTGAATCTCTCAAACAATCGGCGAAGATTAGGGGGGCTAGGCTGGGTGGGAGGTAAGGTTACCCGGGGGAGAAGGAGGATGCAGGCAGATGGATTAGGACTGAGGGAATGGGTTGTGGTTATCTTTTGTATGCATGATCATTTTTTTTTACCTGTTATAAAGTTTGTCACAAAAAAGTCTTGTTAAAACATGTTCTCAGAATATTATTGTTTTCATTTCCTTCTCAGAATGTTCAGTTTTGTCGGTCACAAAACTTACGACCAATGAGAAACCAAAAAATATGTCCCACAACTTTCAAACGACCAAATGTGCTAGCTGGGACACACTGTGCCCTGCCATGACCCAACCTCTGGGGCCATACACTACCTCTGACTCATGTTCTCATTAAACTGCTGCAGTATGCTGGGCTTTGCCACAGCCCCATGGCAGGCTAAGGCACCCAGACCGTTCGTTCCTCTTAAACTGCTGAACTCTGGCAGCACATGGCATGCCATCAGATCCACATTCATGTCAGGCCAGGCCAGGGCGTTCACTCACTGGGCATCAGGCTCTCATTTCTGTACAGGCTTTAATGCTGAGCCATGTTAACGCAAAGAGACATTTTAAATACCAACACCCTTCTTTTCCATTTGGACAGGACACACATTGACCCTGTGAGACACCTTGCTCTTTTTCCCTCTCTGTCACTGTCAAACCATTACTGTTGGTCAAATGAATAAAAGCTGAGGGATTTCCCTATGGGTGGTCCAGGTATCAGGTCATGTTATCACACTTTGTCAAATGGTTCTGATGGGCCTTATTAAGTGTCAATGTCAATAAGAAAAGTCAGATCATTGAAAGCAAAATATTGTAACAGCACATTTCGCACAGTTTCCTCAACAGCATTCGATTCGGGGCATCCACTTGGCGCCCCGAATGCCAAAAATTGGGCTTTTTCTCCCCATTCTCTCTCTCTCCCTCCTTCCCTCTCTACCTATCCATCACTCCCTCCTTCCCTACCATCCTGTCTGGAGCGTCAGAATTAGTGATCCTTCAGTAGTGTTTATGTAACTGTTGTGAGTGTGTGTGTGTGTGTGTGTGTGTGTGTGTGTGTGTGTGTGTGTGTGTGTGTGTGTGTGTGTGTGTGTGTGTGTGTGTGTGTGTGTGTGTGTGTGTGTGTGTGTGTGTGTGTGTGTGTGTGCTTGCGAGTGTAACCGATGTGAAATGGCTAGCTAGTTAGCGGTTAGCGGTGGTGCGCGCTAATAGCGTTTCAATCGGTGATGTCACTCGCTCTGAGTCTTGGAGTAGTTGTCCCCCTAGCTCTGCAAGGGCCGCGGCTTTTGTGGCACGATGGGTAACGATGCTTCGTGGGTGTCAGTTGTCTGTGTGTGCAGAGGGTCCCTGGTTTGAGCCCGGGTCGGGGCGAGGAGATGGACAAAAGTTAAACTGTTACAGATGCGTGTGTGTGTCCAAGTCCAGGCTCACAGTGGGGCTCTCAGCAGCCCAACCAAGCACAGTACAGAGCAGTTCACATTACACCATTACATCACATACCGTGGCCTTGGAGACAGACACCCACACTCCCCACTGCATTATGGTCTCGTCTAGACAACAAACGACCTGGCGGTATTGGATTCGCTACAAGCAATTAGCCCCGGCTAATAGAGCTCAGCGCTGTTCAATACTCTGAGTGTTCACTGCTGAGATGATCAGCAGATCAATGAGTTCCAGGGAGACTGATGCTTGCAGCCATTATGACATCATGAGAGGCGGAGTGGGGGGCAGGACGCCTCAATGGAATCATAATGGGTGAACAGATAAATGGGGACTTCTAGATTGGCTTGCATTATCAAATCAAATCAATTACTAGTTTTCATTTCATTATTTGAAATGATTATAACATGGAGAAAAGTTCGGTCTTCATCAAATTAATGAATTCTTATTCCTAAAGTTAGTCAATTTCTTCTATAGGATTTTCATCAAATTGGCTATGAATGACGGAATGAGGAACTCATGACATCACAATGTCAAATCTCATCATAATGGAGTAAAATATGTTGTAGAAGTTTGTTTTTACTTCACTAGAAATGTAATCACATACACAGCCAGCTCTAATGAATTGTGCAACAATTGATTCCTTCAAACTGAAGTAGCAGCCATTTCGTAGAATTGTTAAAGAATGGAGAACGACAGTCCTGTCGAGGTAAGGTTTCACTCAACTTTAATATTAGATTAGCTCAACATGGACATTTAATTCAAACACATTACATGGATAAATGTTTCCCACAATAATCCACAAGAGATTCATATCATTACTGGGTGTATTTGTCCTCCCCCCCTACCAAGGACCCTACCATTGACTGCAGAGGAGATGCTGTTGCACTTGGTGCAAGAGGCCATAATGTGCAGGAACCAGACATGATGTTGGGTCCAAAGAAGTGTCTTCCTGGGCCATGGAGCCCGAGGAGAGATGTCAGAAGAAAGGTTGCTGTGGTCAAGCCCTTTATCCCAGAAGTGGCAGATGACGAGGATGTAATGGAGCTCTCCCAGATCCCAATCTCTTTATCAGCCACAGAGTCCCAACCCGATTCAGAATCTGATTCTGATAATGATTGGGTTGGGTTGTTTGATTTGGATTTGGATTGGGGTTCATTGTTTGACTCCTCGTCTGATATTGATTGGGGTTCCTTGTTTAACTCTTTATCAGACTCATCGTCTAACTTTTCATCCGAATCATCATCTGAATCATCATCATCTGATTCATCATCTGAATCATCTGAATCATCATCATCTGAATCATCATCTGAATCATCTGACTCCTCGTCTTCATCTGATTCTGATTCAGATTCTGATTCAGATTAGTCTGACTGCACACCTGATTCAGAATAATCTGACACATATCGGACTGATAGCCTGAATCATATAAATACAAATGAGCTCCAAATACCCTATAGCACGACAACATTGAGCACTTGGCACTTTGTGTTTTTATTAAACGTGTTACAAATAAAATTAATTATTATTATTATTATTATTATTATTATTGAAATGTGATGATGGTTGTCTTGTCCAAGTGCAGGCTCATTTAAACTTGATTACATTTTGCATATAAAGCATTGGGAAGCCTTGATAAATATTGGGAGGGGACTTCCTGTGGAGTTGTACGTTATAGTGTCAGCAAAACAGGCAGCGATGCTGATGCCTTCCCCTGCCTCTCCCTGTCTCCCCCTGTCTCTCTCTGTCTCCCTGCCATGTCACCTGTCTTTTCCCATCTCTCCCCGCCTCACCGTCTCCCCCCCGTCTCCCCCTGTCTCCCCCTGTCTCTCTCTATCTTCCCCGTCTCCCCCCGTCTCCCCCTGTCTCTCTCTATCTTCCCTGCCTCTCCCTGTCTCCCCCTGTCTCTCTCTGTCTCCCTGCCATGTCACCTGTCTTTTCCCATCTCTCCCCGCCTCACCGTCTCCCCCCCGTCTCCCCCTGTCTCCCCCTGTCTCTCTCTATCTTCCCTGCCTCTCCCTGTCTCCCCCTGTCTCTCTCTGTCTCCCTGCCATGTCACCTGTCTTTTCCAATCTCTCCCCGCCTCACCGTCTCCCCCGTCTCCCCCTGTCTCCCCCTGTCTCTCTCTATCTTCCCTGCCTCTCCCTGTCTCCCCCTGTCTCCCCCCATCTCTCCCCGTCTCCACCGTCCTCCCCCTGCCTCTCCCCGTCTCCCCCCGTCTCCCCCGTCTCCCCCGTCTCCCCCCGTCTCTCCCCATCTCCCCCCGTCTCTCCGTCCTCACCCTGTCTCCCCCATCCCCCACGTCTCTCCCGTCTCCCCCTTCTCCCCCTGTCTCCCCCTGTCTCTCCCAGTCTCCCCCGTCCTCCCACTGTCTCCCCCTGTCTCTCCCGTCTCCCCCGTCTCCCCCGTCTCCCCCCGTCTCTCCCGTCACCCCCGTCTCCCCCGTCCTCCCACTGTCTCCCCCTGTCTCCCCCATCTCTCCCCGTCTCCACCGTCCTCCCCCTGCCTCTCCCCGTCTCCCCCCGTCTCCCCCGTCTCCCCCGCCTCCCCCGTCTCCCCCGTCTCTCCCCATCTCCCCCGTCTCCCCCTTCTCCCCCTGTCTCTCCCCGTCTCCCCCGTCCTCCCACTGTCTCCCCCTGTCTCTCCCCATCTCCCCCCGTCTCCCCCGTCTCCCCCATCTCTCCCTGTCACCCCCGTCTCCCCCATCCTCCCCCTGTCTCCCCCTGTCTCTCCCCGTCACCCCCCGTCTCCCCGTCTCCCCCGTCTCTCCCCGTCACCCCCGTCCTCCCACTGTCTCCCCCTGTCTCCCCCATCTCTCCCCGTCTCCCCCGTCCTCCCCCTGCCTCCCCCCGTCTCCCACGTCTCCCCCTTCTCCCCCGTCTCTCCCCATCTCCCCCCGTCTCCCCGTCCTCACCCTGTCTCCCCCATCCCCCACGTCTCTCCCGTCTCCCCCTTCTCCCCCTGTCTCTCCCAGTCTCCCCCGTCCTCCCACTGTCTCCCCCTGTCTCTCCCTGTCTCCCCCGTCTCCCCCCGTCTCTCCCCGTCACCCCCGTCTCCCCCGTCCTCCCACTGTCTCCCCCTGTCTCCCCCCATCTCTCCCCGTCTCCACCGTCCTCCCCCTGCCTCTCCCCGTCTCCCCCGTCTCCCCCGTCTCCCCGTCTCCCCCCGTCTCTCCCCGTCTCCCCCCGTCTCCCCGTCCTCACCCTGTCTCCCCCATCCCCCACGTCTCTCCCGTCTCCCCCTTCTCCCCCTGTCTCTCCCTGTCTCTCCCAGTCTCCCCCGTCCTCCCACTGTCTCCCCCTGTCTCTCCCGTCTCCCCCGTCTCCCCGTCTCCCCCGTCTCTCCCCGTCACCCCCGTCTCCCCCCGTCCTCCCACTGTCTCCCCCTGTCTCCCCCCATCTCTCCCCGTCTCCACCGTCCTCCCCCTGCCTCTCCCCGTCTCCCCCCGTCTCCCCCGTCTCCCCCCGCCTCCCCCGTCTCCCCCCGTCTGGCAGAGCGCAGGTTAAAACGGATCTGCATATTAAACTCAGACGAGAGAGAGAAACCTCGCAAGCTAATTTTATCTTCCCCAACCAGCAGTTTTCTAGCTAATCCATGTTTTTATTTTTTATGATGGGTGCTATTCATTTGGGTTTATTGTCAGGGTTTTTAGACAGCGATACGGGTTGACATTTAGCGATGTCGATTTGTCGCTATAGTTCTTCCCCTAATCCCTCTTTAAATGCAATTAATTCAATGTTTGATCCAATTGTTCTATGGGCATTGTTCATAATTCATATTTTTCTTCTCATTGATTTTTTTGAGAGACAGAATGGTTGTGTGACCTTACTGGAGTCTTCTGCCCTGTGGGGCTTCCTACACTGTGGGGCTTCCTACACTGGAGGGTATTTTGCCCTGTGGGGCTTCCTACACTGTGGGGCTTCCTACACTGGAGGGTATTTTGCACTGTGGGGCTTCCTACACTTTAGGGTCTTCTGCACTGTGGGGTCTACTGCACTGTGGGGCTTCCTGCACTGTGGGGTCTACTGCACTGTGGGGCTTCCTACACTGTGGGGCTTCCTACACTGTGGGGCTTCCTGCACTGTGGGGTCGACTGCACTGTGGGGCTTCCTGCACTGTGGGGTCTACTGCACTGTGGGGCTTCCTGCACTGTGGGGTCTACTGCACTGTGGGGCTTCCTGCACTGTGGGGCTTCCTGTACTGTGGGGTCTACTGCACTGTGGGGTTTCCTACACTGTGGGGTCTACTGCACTGTGGGGTCTTCTGCACTGTGTGGTTTCCTACACTGTGGGGTCTACTGCTCTGTGGGGTCTTCTGCACTGTGTGGTTTCCTACACTGTGGGGTCTACTGCTCTGTGGGGTCTTCTGCACTGTGTGGTTTCCTACACTGTGGGGTCTACTGCACTGTGGGGTCTTCTGCACTGTGTGGTTTCCTGCACTGTGGGGTCTTCTGCACTGTGGGGCTTCCTACACTGTGGGGTCTACTGCTCTGTGGGGTCTTCTGTGCTGTGGGGCTTCCTGCACTATGGGGCCTACTGCACTGTGAGGCTTCAGACACTGTGGGGTCTGCTGCACTATGGGTCTACTGCACTGTGGGGTCTGCTGCCCTATGGCTCTACTGCACTGTGGGGCTTCCTACACTGTGGGGCTACTGCACTATGGGTCTACTGCACTATGGGTCTAATACACTATGGGTCTACTACACTATGGGTCTACTGCACTATGGGTCTACTGCACTATGGGTCTACTGCACTGTGGGGTCTACTGTGCTGTGGGTCTACTGTGCTGTGGCTCTACTGCACTATGGGTATACTGCACTGTGGGGCTTACTGTAATATAAGGCACTGCAGTAATGCAGAGAAGGGTAGTTGTGTGAGAACACATGTGACATGCATGAATGCCCATGTACGTTCTCAGAGAGAATACAGCTTGTCCTCCGTTGAGTTAACTGCTTGATGAGTCCGTTCGCTTGGGAAGACCCATTAGCTTGCTTCAACTCACATGAACTCTTAAATGAGAGAAAGAGAAAACCATAAGAGAAAGAAAAGGAAGAGCAGGGGAGGAGATGAGTGAATGAGGGTGTTGCTGACTGCTGTATTTCTAGGGGAGGAGATGAGTGAACGAGGGTGATGCTGACTGGTGTATTTCTAGGGGAGGAGATGAGTGAACGAGGGTGATGCTGACTGGTGTATTTCTAGGGGAGGAGATGAGTGAACGAGGGTGATGCTGACTGGTGTATTTCTAGGGGAGGAGATGAGTGAACGAGGGTGATGCTGACTGGTGTATTTCTAGGGGAGGAGATGAGTGAACGAGGGTGATGCTGACTGGTGTATTTCTAGGGGAGGAGATGAGTGAACGAGGGTGATGCTGACTGGTGTATTTAAAGGGGAGGAGATGAGTGAACAAGTGTGATGATGACTTGTGTATTTCTAGGGGAGGAGATGAGTGAACGAGGGTGATGCTGACTAGTGTATTTGTATGGGAGGAGATGAGTGAACGAGGGTGATGCTGACTGGTGTATTTCTATGGGAGGAGATGAGTGAACGAGCGTGATGCTGACTAGTGAATTTCTAGGGGAGGAGATGAGTGAACGAGGGTGATGCTGACTGCTGTATTTCTAGGGGAGGAGATGAGTGAACGAGGGTGATGCTGATTGGTTTATTTCTAGGGGAGGAGATGAGTGAACGAGGGTGATGCTGACTGGTGTATTTCTAAGGGAGGAGATGAGTGAACGAGGGTGATGCTGATTGGTTTATTTCTAGGGGAGGAGATGAGTGAACGAGAGAGATGCTGACTTTTCTTACTTTATTGCGTCTCTTCCCTGATTTTGTCAACTGAGCTAAGTGAGAGTTGAAACAATGGAACGAGTGTAGTGCGCGCGCACGCACACACACACACACACACGCACGCACGCACGCACACACACACACACACACACACACACACACACACACATTGGAGCTGGTCAGTGCAGCACAGTCACTGTTGGGAGCACTGAGATAGACACCCTATCCACCACACAAACAAACCCCTAATAACTAAATACAGCCACCGACTTCCTACCAACCAAAGTCATGAAAACCCACTGACTTTCTACCACAGCCCAGTACTTGGCGCCTTCAATGTGGGCGTAAATAAACCTGGTAATAACCTACCCAGCACAGCTGCAGCCGAGCATCATGATCAGAGGGGAAACTATAAAAGAATCTCCTAAATTGTTGTGACCTTTTTAGAGAATGTATCTGGGGCCACATAAAATGTCCTCCTTGGTTAACTTGACTCTACTATCCACCTGGGGATGCGGTCAGAGCAGATGCCATCTCCACCTCAGCCCCTCTATCATGGGATTTAATAGGCCATAACAATAAAACAAGCATATTAAACCAGCCCAGGGGAAATCAACAGTGCTGTGGGTTGGACTGTGGAAGGCTGGGAAGGACAGGGAGGACAGAGAAGGACGGTGGAAGACGGGGAGGAGGGGGAGGACAGAGAAGGACGGGGAGTGACGGGGAGGAGGGGGAGGACAGAGAAGGACGGGGAGTGACGGGGAGGAGGGGGAGGACAGAGAAGGACGGGAGTGACGGGGGGAGGAGGGGGAGGACGGGGGAGGACGGGGAGTGACGGGGGAGGAGGGGGAGGACGGGGAGTGACGGGGGAGGAGCGGGAGGACGGGGGAGGAGGGGGAGGACAGAGAAGAACGGTGGAGGACGGGGGAGGAGGGGAGGACAGAGAAGAACGGTGGAGGACGGGGGAGGAGGGGGAGGACAGAGAAGGACAGTGGAGGACGGGGGGAGGAGGGGGAGGACGTGGGATGAGGGGGGGGGACAGAGAAGGACGGTGGAGGACGGGGGAGGAGGGGGAGGACCGAGAAGGACAGTGGAGTGACGGGGGATGAGGGGGAGGACAGAGAAGGACAGTGGAGTGACGGGGGATGAGGGGGAGGACAGAGAAGGACGGTGGAGGACGGGGGATGAGGGGGGGGGGAGGACAGAGAAGGATGGTGGAGGACGGGGGAGGAGGGGGAGGACAGAGAAGGACAGTGGAGTGACGGGGGATGAGGGGGAGGACAGAGAAGGACAGTGGAGTGATGGGGGATGAGGGGGAGGACAGAGAAGGACAGTGGAGTGACGGGGGATGAGGGGGAGGACAAGGAAGGACGGTGGAGGACGGGGGAGGAGGGGGAGGACAGAGAAGGACGGTGGAGGACGGGGGAGGAGGGGAGGACAGAAAAGGACGGGGAGTTACGGGTGAGGAGGGGGAGGACGGGGGAGGAGGGGGAGGACAGAGAAAACAGTGGAGTGACGGGGGATGAGGGGGAGGACAGAGAAGGACAGTGGAGTGACGGGGGATGAGGGGGAGGACAGAGAAGGACGGTGGAGGGACGGGGGATGAGGGGGAGGACAGAGAAGGACGGTGGAGGACAGGGGATGAGGGGGGGGAAGGGGGAGGACGGGGGGAGGAGGGGGAGGGACGGCAGTGACGGGGAGGAGGGGGAGGATGGGGGAGGAGGGGGAGGACGGGGGAGGAGGGGGAGGGCGGGAGTGATGGGGGAGGAGGGGGAGGACGGGGAGTGACGGGGGAGGAGGGGGGGGGACGGGAGTGACGGGGGAGGAGGGGGAGGGACGGGGAGTGACGGGGGGAGGAGGGGGAGGACGGGGAGTGATGGGGGAGGAGGGGGAGGACGGGGAGTGATGGGGGAGGAGGGGGAGGACAGAGAAGGACAGTGGAGTGATGGGGGATGAGGGGGAGGACAGAGTAGGACAATGGAGGACGGGGGAGGAGGGGGAGGACGGGGGAGGAGGGGGAGGGACGGGGAGGGGGGGGAGGATGGGGAGTGACGGGGGAGGAGGAGGAGGAGGGGGAGGACGGGGAGAGACGGGGGAGGAAGGGGAGGACAGAGAAGGACAGGGAGGACAGAGAAGGACGGTGGAGGACGGGGAGGCGGGGGAGGACAGAGAAGGACAGGGAGGACAGAGAAGGACGGTGGAGGATGGGGGAGGAGGGGGAGGACGGGAGTGACGGGGGAGGAGGGGGAGGGACGGGGAGTGACGGGGAGGAGGGGGAGGATGGGGAGTGACGGGGGAGGAGGGGGAGGACAGAGAAGGACAGGGAGGACAGAGAAGGACGGTGGAGGACGGGGGGAGGTGGGGGAGGTGGGGGAGGACGGGAGTGACGGGGGGGAGGGGGAGGAGGGGGAGGGACGGGGAGTGACGGGGGAGGAGGGGGAGGACGGGAGTGACGGGGGAGGAGTGGGAGGATGGGGGAGGAGGGGGAGGATAGGAGTGACGGGGGAGGAGGGGGAGGGACGGGGAGTGACGGGGGGAGGATGGGGAGGACGGGGAGTGACGGGGGAGGATGGGGAGGACGGGAGTGACTGGGGAGGAAGGGGAGGACAGAGAAGGACAGGGAGGACAGAGAAGGACGGTGGAGGACGGGGGAGGCGGGGGAGGACAGAGAAGGACAGGGAGGACAGAGAAGGACGGTGGTGGGCGGGGGAGGTGGGGGAGGATGGGAGTGACGGGAGAGGAGGGGGAGGACGGGGAGTGACGGGGGATGAGGGGGAGGATGGGGAGTGACGGGGGAGGAGGGGGAGGACGGAGAAGGACGGTGGAGGACGGGGAGGCGGGGGAGGACAGAGAAGGACAGGGAGGACAGAGAAGGACGGTGGTGGACGGGGAGGTGGGGGAGGACAGGGAGTGACGGGGGAGGTGGTGGAGGACGGGGAGTGACGGGGGGAGGGAGGGGGAGGACGGGAGTGACGTGGGAGGACAGGAGTGACGGGGGAGGAGGAGGAGGACGGGAGTGACGGAGGAGGAGGGTGAGGAGGGGGAGGGCGGGGACTGACGGGGGAGGAGGGGGAGGGCAGGGAGTGACGGGGGAGGAGGGGGAGGACGGGGAGTGACGGGGAGGAGAGGGAGGACGGTAGTAACGGGGGGAGGGGGAGGACAGGGGAGGAGGGGGAGGGACGGGAGTGACGGGGGGAGGAGGAGGAGGACAGGGAGTGACTGGGGAGGAGGGGGAGGACAGGGAGTGACGAGGGAGGAGGGGGAGGAAGGGATTGACGGGGGAGGAGGGGGAGGATGGGTAGTGACGAGGGAGGAGTGGGAGGACGGGATTGACGTGGGAGGAGGGGGGGACGGGTAGTGACGAGGGAGGAGTGGGAGGACGGGAGTGACGGGGAGGAGGGGGAGGACGGGGGAGGAGGGGGAGGACAGAGAAAGACAGTGGAGGACAGGGAGTGACGGGGAGGAGGTGGGGGACGGGGAGTGACGGGGGAGGAGTGGGAAGACCGGAGTGACGGGGGAGGAGGGGGAGGAGGGGGAGGGCGGGGACTGACGGGGAGGAGGGGGAGGGCAGGGAGTGACGGGGGAGGACGGGGAGGACGGGGAGTGACGGGGAGGAGGGGGAGGACGGGCAGTGACGGGGAGGAGGGGGAGGAGGGGGAGGGCGGGGACTGCTGACGGGGAGGAGGGGGAGGGCATGGAGTGACGGGGGAGGAGGCGGAGGGCGGGGAGGAGGGGGATGACGGGGGAGTGACGGGGGAGGAGAGGGAGGACGGGAGTAATGGGGGGAGGGGGAGGACAGGAGTGACGGGGAGGAGGAGGAGGACGGGGAGTGACTGGGGAGGAGGGGGAGGGACGGGGAGTGACGAGGGAGGAGGGGGAGGACGGGATTGACGTGGGAGGAGGGGGGGGACGGGTAGTGAGGAGGGAGGAGGGGGAGGACGGGAGTGACGGGGAGGAGGGGGAGGGACGGGGGAGGAGGGGGAGGACAGAGAAGGACAGTGGAGGACAGGGAGTGACGGGGGAGGAGGTGGGGGACGGGGAGTGACGGGGGAGGAGGGGGAGGAGGGGGAGGGCGAGGACTGACGGGGGAGGAAGGGGAGGGCAAGGAGTGACGGGGGAGGACGGGGAGGACGGGGAGTGACGGGGAGGAGGGGGAGGGACGGGGAGTGACGGGGGAGGACGGGGAGTGACGGGGGAGGAGGGGGAGGACGGGGAGTGACGGGGGAGGAGGGGGAGGACGGGGAAGGACGGGGTTGATACAGTGAGATGTAGAAGGGCCTAATTTGAAACTTTCTCTCTCACTTCCTCCTCCTTTCCTTTCCTTCTCTCACTCATCTCTTCATCTGCCTGTTGTCTGATCAGATGAGTTACGACTAATTCTCCAATTCTCTAAACAAAGGCAGTGAGAGGAGTGCACTGTTTAGGAGTGGGAAGTTTTGTGTGTGTGTGTGTGTGTGTGTGTGTGTGTGTGTGTGTGTGTGTGTGTGTGTGTGTGTGTGTGTGTGTGTGTGTGTGTGTGTGTGTGTGTTTGTGCACGCGTGTGTGTGTGTGTGGTTATCAGGAACAGTGTGTGTTTGTAGATATAGAACTGTCACGACTTCCGACGAAATCGGTCCCTCTCGGGTGGAGTTCGGCGGTCGACGTCACCCATCTTCTAGCAATCACTGATCCATTTTTCATTTTCCATTGGTTTTGCCTTGTCTTCCTTCATACCTGGTTCCAATTACATCAATAACATGTTGTGTATCTAACCCTCTGTTTCCCCTCATGTCCTTGTCGGAGATTGTTTGATTGTATGTGATGTGCTATTTAGTGTTGGTGGTGTGCGATGGGTTTTTGTACCCACTTTTGTTATTTTGTACATTTTGGTTTTTGGAGTTTTGTCATTTATTAAAGGACTCTATACCAAGTTGGTTCTCCTGCGCCTGACTTTCCTGCCACCAAAACGCAGCCCTTACAAGAACACTGTGCTCCTTCCAGCTGTGCTCTTAGCTTTAAAACAAGGATTCAAATCTCATTCCCTAAACCACTCACTGTCTCCACTACGAGCTGTCGTAAACTGCGTCTACACACAATCCAACATTCTACCTTTCCTGTCAGTTTTTCCAGCTTTTCTAAAGTCAACTTCAGGACTGGAATTGAGAGTAATTTTTTCACATTTTGAATTTTTATTTAAGTTTGCTTCCTTATTTGACTTCCTTCATTTGGACTGCCTTCAGTCCCATTATACATTTCAAGCATGTTACACTAATAAACCTAATGTTTTTTCCAAATCTAGCGCCTGTGATTTGGTATTAATTTCTTGCTTCACTACACAATGTGACAGATTCTCAAAAATGTATCGTGGGAATGTAGGTTCTATTTCATAAACAAAGAAATGCCAAAGTACCAGCTGTGCAGGCAAATAAACAAGAATAACACCTAGCATCATGGTACACAATAAACCAAAGGAGGGAAAGAAATAACAGACTGTGGTTGACAGATGAGGGGAAAAGGGGAGAGAGGGAGAAGGGGAGAGAGGGAGAAGGGGAGAGAGGGAGAGAGAATGAGGAGGGGAGAGAGGGAGAAGGGGAGAGAGGGAGAAGGGGAGAGAGGGAGAGAGAATGAGGAGGGGAGAGAGGGAGGAGGGGGAGAGAAGGAGAAGGGGAGAGAGGGAGAAGGGGAGAGAGGGAGAAGGGGAGAGAGGGAGAAGGGGAGAGAGGGAGAAGGGGAGAGGGAGAGAGAATGAGGAGGGGAGAGAGGGAGAAGGGGAGAGAGGGAGAAGGGGAGAGAGGGAGAGAGAATGAGGAGGGGAGAGAGGGAGGAGGGGAGAGAAGGAGAAGGGGAGAGAGGGAGAAGGGGAGAGAGGGAGAAGGGGAGAGAGGGAGAAGGGGAGAGAGGGAGAAGGGGAGAGAGGGAGAGAGAATGAGGAGGGGAGAGAGAATGAGAAGGGGAGAGAAGGAGAATGGGAGAGGGGGAGAGAGGGGGAATGGGAGAGGGGGAGAATGGGAGAGGGAGAATGGGAGAATGGGAGAGGGGGAGAAGAGGAGAAGGGGAGAGGGGGAGAAGAGGGGTAGAAGGAGAGAGGGAGAGGGGGAGAAGGAGAGAGGGAGAATGGGAGAGGGGGAGAAGAGGAGAGGGGTAGAAGGAGAGACGGAGAATGGAAGAGGGAGAGAGGGAGAATGGGAGAGGGGGAGAGAGGGAGAATGGGAGAGGGGGAGAAGAGGCGAGGGGAGGGGTAGAAGGAGAGAGGGAGAAGGGAAGAGGGAGAATGGGAGAGGGGGAGAATGGGAATGAGGGAGAAGGGAAGAATGGGAGAGGGGGAGAGAGCCTTCCCTCTGACACAGATGAGACAGATGTTAGCAACTCCCACAGCATATAACACACTGCCTCTAGCCCCACTCAGACACACACACACACACACACACACACACACACACACACACACACACACACACACACACACACACACACACACACACACACACACACACACACACACACACACACACACACACACACACACACACACACACATACACACAGTGTCAGGGTGGGTTTGATTCAAACGCCTCTCTAAATATGTTATTTAGATGGAGAAATGGGGGTTGGAAATATGTTAATATGGCCCTGCAGTGGTGTAACTTGCCCCAGTCAGAGGGGAGACAGAGGGAAGCTTGACTAATCCCTGGCTTTAGCTGGAAACGGGATTGTGATGGTGATGGGGACAGGAGGGGGATACCTTCATAGGTATACTAGCTACAGGTCTTCTAACGACAACACTGATGAGAAAATTACACCCAGGGGGGCCCTGTGTGTGCATTATTCGAGTTACAAGCAAGCCTCAAGTCGAGTCCCAAGTAGAACAGATCGAGCCTCGAGTCATGTCCAAGTCCTGCATTCTTGCATTCTGAGAGCAAGTCCAGTCGAGTCCCAAGTAGAACAGATCAAGCCTCGAGTCATGTCCAAGTCCTGCATTCTGAGAGCAAGTCCAGTCGAGTCCCAAGTAGAACAGATCGAGCCTCGAGTCATGTCCAAGTCCTGCATTCTGAGAGCAAGTCCAGTCGAGTCCCAAGTAGAACAGATCGAGCCTCGAGTCATGTCCAAGTCCTGCATTCTGAGAGCAAGTCCAGTCGAGTCCCAAGTAGAACAGATCAAGCCTCGAGTCATGTCCAAGTCCTGCATTCTTGCATTCTGAGAGCAAGTCCAGTCGAGTCCCAAGTAGAACAGATCGAGCCTTGAGTCATGTCCAAGTCCTGCATCCTGAGAGCAAGTCCAGCGAGTCAGAAGTTTTTTCAAGTCTCAATTCAATATTGACTTGTTCAACTACAAATATGTGTCTATTTACTGAGCCTACCAGATAGTCCTTTTCATTATTTTGTATATAACAAATTTTTGATTATGTAATAATTAATTTTAACAACAAATTCCAAATGCAAGCTTCATAAGTAAATTAGCATTTTCATGCAATTTTGACATACCAAAAGATCAGTAGCTAGGCCTATGCTTGTAATTATTGATTGATGCCTCATTGCTGGTGAGCTTACAAAGTAACCAATGAATATTCTTGATCCCCAAACAGTTTTTTACAGCTATATATTTATGGATGGCACTTCCTACAAATTGACGATTGCGCTGCACCTGATCATATAGCTGTGCAGCAAATCAGCAACCCCCCCCCCACCCCATCATTACAGCCATAAACGCTGATGCATTTTCAAAACTCAAGATACAGAAATCCACTGTGTTTGCTGCTCTGGCCCCCCAATGGTGGAACAAACTCCCTCACGACGCCAGGACAGCGGAGTCAATCACCACCTTCCGGAGACACCTGAAACCCCACCTCTTCAAGGAATACCTAGGATAGGATAAGTAATCCTTCTCACCCCCCCCCCCCCCTTAAATGATTTAGATGCACTATTGTAAAGTGGCAGTTCCACTGGATGTCAGAAGGTGAATTCACCAATTTGTAAGTCGCTCTGGATAAGAGCGTCTGCTAAATGACTTAAATGTAAATGTAATGTCTTACACATGCATTTGTAGCTAAAAGTCACTCATGTTAGCAGCCAATATCAATTAGGGATATCATGTCACTTCTCTGGAGTCCAGAGCAAGCAGAATCATACAGCCCAACCTGTATGCAGTGGATGTTGCAGGGTAGGGTGGAAAGCATGGTCTGTCTGCACCAGGGGCTTTTGGAGGGCCTCTTGCCCGAAGAATGCTAGTTGTCAACTGGGTAGCACTTTTCTTCCTTACAAATAGGTTACCGTAATTCATTCGCCAGAATGGTGCATCTTCATCCCATAATATTGAAGGCAGTGCGATGTTACAGCTATATGAAAATATGAAACTGATCAATGAAATCACAAGGTAGCCTGTTGTTGTTCTGGCAAAGATGCCTCTGTAGTAGATTTCTAAACTGTATTTTATATGGATAATATAAAGGTAGGCCTACTCCTTACTACTCTGGTTTTATCAGGCGTTTTGAAGACTGCTTTCTGGTCACCCATCTCTGGATATGCGCAAATGCTTTTGCGCGCCAATTCTGATGACTGGTCATTGGTCAACAATGAAGACGTGCACGTTTTTGGTTCTGAATTACAGATAAGATATTTTTTTGCCACAATAATTTATTGTAACACTTTTGCAATACAGTATGCTTATATTACAACCAGACCAAACCACAAAACACCAGTCTCAACATCAACAGTGAAGAGGCGTCTCTGGGATGCTGGCCTTCTAGGCAGAGTTGCAGAGAAAAAGCCATATCTCAGACGGGCCAACAAAAAGAAAAGATTCAGATGGGCAAAAAAAACATAGTCGCCTCTTCACTCTTGACGTTGAGACTTGTGTTTTGCGGGTACTATTTAATGAAGCTGCCAGTTGAGGACATGTGAGGCATCTGTTTCTCAAACTAGACACTCTAATGTACTTGTCCTCTTATTCAGTTGTGCACTGGGGCCTCCCAATCCTCTTTCTATTCTCCCACTCCTATTCAGTTTGCGCTGTTCTGTGAAAGGAGTAGTACACAGCGTTGTATGAGATCTTCAGTTTCTTGGCAATTTCTTGCATGGAATAGCCTTACTTTCTCAGAACAAGAATAGACTGATGAGTTTCAGAAGACAGTTCTTTGTTTCTGGCCACAAATGCTGATGCTCCAGATACTCAACTAGTCTAAAGAAGGCCAATTTTATTACTTCTTCAATCGGGACAACAGTTTTCAGCTGTGCTAACATGATTACAAAATGGTTTTCTAGTGATCAATTAGTGTGCGTTTCACTAGAAAAGCTGTTGCACGATTGTTTTTGCAAGTCGATGCTGCTGCTACTGTGTCTGGCTGCTGTTATTTTATATTATATCACGTCCAAGTTATGTGACTCGAGTCCACACCTCTGGTGTGTTCATAGCAGTGTGTGTGAAGGGCAATACATCCATACAGCATGGACCTTGTGTTCCACAGCATAGCTTTTTAATTACTTTAGAGGAAGACCCTCAGGTCTCTCAATGTCAGAACAAGCATTCCTTGACAATCCCACCAGAGGACAGGGCACTAGGATAAGTAATTATTCCCAAGGTGGATTGACTGTTGTGACATATCGAGCCATGCCTTTGTTCTCCTGATTCCTATGTCCTACAGTACATAGGAATATGGAGTACAGTACAGTACAGTACAGTGCATAGGAATATGGAGTACAGTACAGTACAGTACATAGGAATATGGAGTACAGTACAGTACAGTACAGTACATAGGAATATGGAGTACAGTACAGTACAGTACATAGGAATATGGAGTACAGTACAGTACATAGGAATATGGAGTACAGTACAGTACAGTACATAGGAATATGGAGTACAGTACAGTACATACAGTGCCTTGCGAAAGTATTCGGCCCCCTTGAACTTTGCAACCTTTTGCCACATTTCAGGCTTCAAACATGAAGATATAAAACTGTATTTTTTTGTGAAGAATCAACAACAAGTGGGACACAATCATGAAGTGGAACGACATTTATTGGATATTTCAAACTTTTTTAACAAATCAAAAACTGAAAAATTGGGCGTGCAAAATTATTCAGCCCCCTGAAGTTAATACTTTGTAGCGCCACCTTTTGCTGCGATTACAGCTGTAAGTCGCTTGGGGTATGTCTGAAATTTTTTCCCATTCCTCCTTGCAAAACAGCTCGAGCTCAGTGAGGTTGGATGGAGAGCATTTGTGAACAGCAGTTTTCAGTTCTTTCCACAGATTCTCGATTGGATTCAGGTCTGGACTTTGACTTGGCCATTCTAACACCTGGATATGTTTATTTTTGAACCATTCCATTGTAGATTTTGCTTTATGTTTTGGATCATTGTCTTGTTGGAAGACAAATCTCCGTCCCAGTCTTAGGTCTTTTGCAGACTCCATCAGGTTTTCTTCCAGAATGGTCCTGTATTTGGCTCCATCCATCTTCCCATCAATTTTAACCATCTTCCCTGTCCCTGCTGAAGAAAAGCAGGCCCAAACCATGATTCTGCCATCACCATGTTTGACAGTGGGAATGGTGTGTTCAGGGTGATGCGCTGTGTTGCTTTTACGCCAAACATAACGTTTTGCATTGTTGCCAAAAGTTCAATTTTGGTTTCATCTGACCAGAGCACCTTCTTCCACATGTTTGGTGTGTGGCAAACTTTAAACAACACTTTTTATGGATATCTTTAAGAAATGGCTTTCTTCTTGCCACTCTTCCATAAAGGCCAGATTTGTGCAATATACGACTGATTGTTGTCCTATGGACAGAGTCTCCCACCTCAGCTGTAGATCTCTGCAGTTCATCCAGAGTGATCATGGGCCTCTTGGCTGCATCTCTGATCAGTCTTCTCCTTGTATGAGCTGAAAGCTGAAAGTTTAGAGGGACGGCCAGGTCTTGGTAGATTTGCAGTGGTCTGATACTCCTTCCATTTCAATATTATCACTTGCACAGTGCTCCTTGGGATGTTTAAAGCTTGGGAAATATTTTTGGATCCAAATCCGGCTTTAAACTTCTTCAGAACAGTATCTCGGACATGCCTGGTGTGTTCCTTGTTCTTCATGATGCTCTGCACTTTTAACGGACCTCTGAGACTATCACAGTGCAGGTGCATTTATACGGAGACTTGATTACACACAGGTGGATTGTATTTATCATCATTAGTCATTTAGGTCAACATTGGATCATTCAGAGATCCTCACTGAACTTCTGGAGAGAGTTTGCTGCACTGAAAGAAAAGGGGCTGAATAATTTTGCACGCCCAATTTTTCAGTTTTTGATTTGTTAAAAAAAGTTTTAAATATCCAATAAATGTCGTTCCACTTCATGATTGTGTCTCACTTGTTGTTGATTCTTCACAAAAAAATACAGTTTTATATCTTTATGTTTGAAGCCTGAAATGTGGCAAAAGGTCGCAAAGTTCAAGGGGGCCGAATACATTCGCAATGCACTGTATGGAGGACAGACACACAGGCAATCCCACAATGCAGCAGTAGCTTAACCTCTCCTTTGTCTAGGGTTCTGATAGCAAGTCTGTCACGACTTCCGCCGAAGTTGGCTCTCCTGCCCATTCGGGCGGTGCTCGGTGGTCGTCATCACCGTCCTATTAGCCACTACCGATCCCTTTTTCGTGTATCTGTTGGTTTTGTCTAATTGGTTTCACCTGTGTGTTGTTTAGTTAATTAGTGTCTGTATTTAATGTAGGTTGTCCCGCCCTTGTTTTGTGCGGGATTGTTTATTTTGTCATTTCGTTTTGTCTGTCGGTGTTTGCTGTTTGTTATTCTCCGGTTAGTCTTTATCCTGTGTTGGATTATCCTGTATTTGGGTTGACCGTTGTTTGTTTTTTGTTCACCGGAGAATAAACTTTATATCGCTATCTGCTCTCTGCGCCTGATTCCACCCACCTTGAATAGACGTGACAGAATCCCGCACCACCCATGGAATCAGCAGGAGCAGCAGCGTCTCCTCTCCCATCGATGGAAGAGAGGGTCCTCCATCATACCAGCGTGCTTCACCGGATTGGTTCTGCTATGGACCAAATGATGGAGAGAATGGATCGATGGGAGAGGAGTGGCCTCCCCACATCATCTCTACCAACCCCTTCTCCAACACCTCCTGTTTCTGCGACCACATCTGGCTCTGGGGCTCTTCGGCTTACACTCCTACGGGAGTTTGACGGATCGGCGGCTGGGTGCCAGGGTTTCCTCCTTCAGCTGGAAATATACCTGGCTACCGTGCGTCCTGCTCCCTCTGGAGAGGAGAGCGTGTGCGCCCTCATCTCCTGCTTGACTGGGCGAGCCCCCGAGTGGGCTAACGCAGTATGGAATGGTCCGGACTCGGCTAAGGATAATTACCCAGAGTTCACCCGCCGATTTCGAGCTGTTTTTGACCATCCACCCGAGGGTCGGGCGGCGGGTGAACGGCTGTTCCACCTGCGTCAGGAGACGAGGAGCGTACAGGATTTTGCTCTTGAGTTCAGGACTTTGGTAGCAGGAGCAGGATGGAACGACAGGGCCTTGATTGATCATTTTAGATGTAGTCCTAGGGAGGACGTCCGCAGGGAGCTGGCATGTCGGGACACCACTTTCACACTGGATGGACTTATCGATCTGGCTATCCGTCTCGACAACCTGCTGGCTGCTCGCGGGCGTTCGGATCAGGTCCTGTCGTTTCCAATCCCCAGCCCCCCTGTTCCTATCCCTATGGAATTAGGAGGTACGGCTTCAAGGGGGACCGGAGGAGGAGTGTCCTCCTGCACCAGTTGTGGTCGACGAGGGCACACGTCCGACCGGTGCTGGAGGAACTCGTCTAGGAGTCGGGAGGACAGGCAGAACACTGCTCGATCACCCCAGGTGAGTAAGCACCAAACTAATTCAGAGCTTCCTGTCGGTCATGTATTTGTATTGATTTCTTTCCCTGGTTTTTCCCCATCTCTACAGCATAAGGCGCTAGTCGATTCAGGCGCAGCTGGGAATTTTATGGATCGTGGGCTTGCGTTAAGGCTAGGGATTCCCCTGGTGTCGTTAGATCGACCTTTCCCCGTGCACTCTTTAGATAGCCGACCATTAGGGTAAGGAGTAATTAGGGAGGCTACGGTGCTGCTGGACATGGTAACGCAGGGTGATCATAAGGAGCAGATTAGCCTGTTCCTTATAGATTCACCTGCGTTTCCAGTGGTGTTGGGGGTTCCCTGGTTAGCTCAACACAACCCGGTGATTTTCTGGCGACAGGGGGCTCTTAAGGGGTGGTCAGAGGAGTGTTCATGTAGGTGCATAGGAGTTGCCGTTGGTGCGACTACGGTGGAGAGTCCAGACCAAGTTTCCACCGTGCGCATTCCCTCTGATTATGCCGATTTGGCTATCGTTTTCAGTAAAGGGAGGGCGACCCAATTACCACCTCATCGTCGAGAGGACTGTGCGATAAACCTTCTGGAAAACGCTGCACTTCCTAGGAGTCACGTGTATCCATTGTCCCAGGAGGAGAGAGTTGCGATGGAAACATATGTTTCCAAATCGCTGGGACAGGGGTACATTCAGCCCTCCATATCATGTCTCCTCAAGCTTCTTTTTTGTGAAGAAGAAGGATGGAGGTCTGCGTCCGTGTATTGATTATAGAGGTCTAAATTCCATCACAGTGGGGTTTAGTTACCCACTACCTCTCATCACTACGGCAATGGAATCATTTCACGGGGCGCGATTCTTCACAAAACTGGACCTGAGGAGCGCGTATAATCTGGTACGTATCCGGGAAGGAGATGAGTGGAAAACCGCATTTAGTTAAGTCTTCTATTCTGAGACAGCCTTTGTCTTTCAGGGAGAGAATGAATAAGCCCCCCTTTTTTAAATATACAGTTACACCTACCTATTCTGATAAATGTGTTATTTTGAGATCTGGAGGCCATTGTGATGATCTGTTTTCTTCGCTGTTTTCATTATGGTTCAGTATTGCAGTATTATAATCATATGGTTAATGCAAGTCAAGAAAAAGCTTCTAAACGTTTCCCTTGAACGCTGAACTAATTCAAAAACCGGAGACATGAAGTAGATACAGTTGAAGTTGGAAGTTTACATACACCGTAGCCAAATACATTTAAACTCAGTTATTCACAACTCCTGACATTTAATCCTAGTAAAAAGACCCTGTCTAAGGTCAGTTAGGATCACCACTTCATTTTAAGAATGTGAAATGTCAGAATAACAGTAGAGAGAATTATTTATTTGAGCCTTTATTTCTTTCATCACATTCCCGGTGGGTCAGAGGTTTACATACACTCAATTAGTGTTTGGTAGCATTGCCTTTAAATTGTTTAACTTGGGTCAAATGTTTCGGGTAGCCTTCGACAAGCTTCCCACAATAAGTTAGGTGAATTTTGGCCCATTTCTCCTGACGGAGCTGGTGCAACTGAGTCAGGTTTGTAGGCCTCCTTGCTCGCAAACACTTTTTCAGTTCTGCCCACACATTAACTATGGGATTGAGGTCAGGGCCTTGTGATGGCCAGTCCAATACCTTGACTTGGTCATTGTCCATTTGGAAGACCCATTTGCGACCAAGCTTTAACATCCTGACTGATGTCTTGAGATGTTGCTTCAATATATCCACATCATTTTCCTTCCTCATGAAGCCATCTATTTGATGAAGTGCACCAGTTCCTCCTGCAGCAAAGCACCCCCACAACATGACGCTGCCACCCCCGTGCTTCACAGTTGGGATGGTATTCTTCGGCTTGCAAGCCTCCCCCTTTTTCCTCCAAACATAATGAAAATTCACCCGTAGTTGACATTTTGAACTAGTGGGATATTTGGTTCAGTGCAAGGTTGTAACAGGGAGCTCACCGTTACACAAGAGGTAGTGTTTCAGTGAATAAGTAACCTTGTCTGAGACCTGGAGACTTGCATGAGCTTTGTGGGTTAACAGTCTTGTCACGTGAAGGACATTCGGGTTTTAACCTAGTCAAATCAAATCAAATCAAATGTTATTTGTCACATACACATGATTAGCAGATGTTAATGCGAATGTAGCGAAATGCTTGTGCTTCTAGTTCCGACAATGCAGTAATAACCAACAAGTAATCGAGCTAACAATTCCAAAACTACTACCTTATAGACACAAGTGTAAGCGGATAAAGAATATGTACATAAAAATATATGAATAAGTGGTGGTACAGAGCGGCATAGGCAAGATACAGTAGATGGTATTGAGTACAGTATATACATATGAGATGAGTATGTAAACAAAGTGGCATAGTTAAAGTGGCTAGTGATACATGTATTACATAAAGATGCAGTAGATGATATAGAGTACAGTATATACGTATACATATGAGATGAATAATGTAGGGTATGTAAACATTATATTAGGTAGCATTGTTTAAAGTGGCTAGTGATATATTTTACATAATTTCCCATCAATTCCCATTATTAAAGTGGCTGGAGTTGAGTCCGTGTGTTGGCAGCAGCCACTCAATGTTAGTGGTGGCTGTTTAACAGTCTGATGGCCTTGAGATAGAAGCTGTTTTTCAGTCTCTCGGTCCCAGCTTTGATGCACCTGTACTGACCTCGCCTTCTGGATGATAGCGGGGTGAACAGGCAGTGGCTCGGGTGGTTGTTGTCCTTGATGATCTTTATGGCCTTCCTGTGACATCGGGTGGTGTAGGTGTCCTGGAGGGCAGGTAGTTTGACCCCGGTGATGCGTTGTACAGACCTCACGACCCTCTGGAGAGCCTTACGGTTGTGGGCGGAGCAGTTGCCGTACCAGGCGGTGATACAGCCCGACAGGATGCTCTTGATTGTGCATCTGTAGAAGTTTGTGAGTGCTTTTGGTGACAAGCCGAATTTCTTCAGCCTCCTGAGGTTGAAGACGCGCTGCTACGCCTTCTTCAAGATGCTATCTGTGTGGGTGGACCAATTCAGTTTGTCTGTGATGTGTACACCGAGGAACTTAAAACTTACTACCCTCTCCACTACTGTTCCATCGATGTGGATAGGGAGGTGTTCCCTCTGCTGTTTCCTGAAGTCTACAATCATCTCCTTAGTTTTGTTGACGTTGAGTGTGAGGTTATTTTCCTGACACCACACTCCGAGGGCCCTCACCTCCTCCCTGTAGGTCGTCTCGTCGTTGTTGGTAATCAAGCCTACCACTGTTGTGTCGTCCGCAAACTTGATGATTGAGTTGGAGGCGTGCGTGGCCACGCAGTCGTGGGTGAACAGGGAGTATAGAAGAGGGCTCAGAATGCACCCTTGTGGGGCCCCAGTGTTGAGGATCACCCAGGACCCTCACCACCTCACCCAGGACCCTCACCACCTGGGGGCGGCCCGTCAGGAAGTCCAGGACCCAGTTGCACAGGGCGGGGTCGAGACCCAGGGTCTCGAGCTTGATGACGAGCTTGGAGGGCACTATGGTGTTGAATGCCGAGCTGTAGTCGATAAACAGCATTCTCACATAGGTATTCCTCTTATCCAGGTGGGTTAGGGCAGTGTACAGTGTGGTTGAGATTGCATCGTCTGTGGACCTATTTGGGCGGTAAGCAAATTGGAGTGGGTCTAGGGTGTCAGGTAGGGTGGAGGTGATATGGTCCTTGACTAGTCTCTCAAAGCACTTCATGATGACGGAAGTGAGTGCTACGGGGCAGTAGTCGTTTAGCCTAGTTACCTTAGCTTTCTTGGGAAGAGGAACAATGGTGGCCCTCTTGAAGCATGTGGTAACAACAGGGATTGGATTAGGGATTGATTGAATATGTCCGTAAACACACCAGCCAGCTGGTGTGCGCATGCTCTGAGGGCGTGGTTGGGGATGCCGTCTGGGCCTGCAGCCTTGCGAGGGTTGACGCGTTTAAATGTTTTCCTCACGTCGGCTGCAGTGAAGGAGAGTCTGCATGTTTTGGTTGCGGGCCGTGTCCGTGGCACTGTATTGTCCTCAAAGCGGGCAAAAAAGTCATATAGTCTGCCTGGGAGCAAGACATCCTGGTCCGTGACGGGGCTGGTTTTCTTTTTGTAATCCGTGATTGACTGTAGACCCTGCCACATACCTCTTGTGTCTGAGCCGTTGAATTGAGATTCTACTTTGTCTCTATACTGACGCTTAGCTTGTTTGATTGCCTTGCGGAGGGAATAGCTACACTGTTTGTATTCGGTCATGTTTCCGGTCACTTTGCCCTGATTAAAAGCAGTGGTTCACGCTTTCAGTTTCACGCGAATGCTGCCATCAATCCACGGTTTCTGGTTTGGGAATGTTTTAATCGTTGCTATGGGAACGACACCTTCAACACACGTTCTAATGAACTCGCTCACCGAATCAGCGTATTCGTCAATGTTGTTGTTTGATGCAATACGAAACATATCCCAGTCCACGTGATGGAAGCAGTCTTGGAGTGTGGAATCAGCGTGGTCGGACCAGCGTTGAACAGACCTCAGAGCAGGAGATTCTTGTTTTAGTTTCTGTCTGTAGGCAGGGATCAACAAAATGGAGTCGTGGTCAGCTTTTCCGAAAGGAGAGCGGGGCAGGGCCTTATATGCGTCGCGGAAGTTAGAATAACAATGGTCCAAGGTTTTTCCAGCCCTGGTTACGCAATCGATATGCTGATACAATTTAGGGAGTCTTGTTTTCAGATTAACCTTGTTAACCTCTTACACCTATGGTGGCGCTATTTCATTTTTGGAAGAAAAACGTTCCCGTTTTAAACAAGATATTTTGTCACAAAAAGATGCTCGACTATGCATATAATTGCTACTGTTCGAAAGAAAACACTCTGACGTGTCCAGAAATACAAATATCTTCTCTGTGCGTGCCCTTTAACGTGAGCTTCAGGCAAAACCAAGATGACTTGGCATCCAGGAAATGACAAGGATTTTTGAGGCTCTGTCTTTCATGATCTCCTTATATGGCTGTGAACGCAAGAGGAATGAGTCTGCCCTTTCTGTCGTTTCCCCAAGGTGTCTGCAGCATTGTGACGTATTTGTAGGCAGATCATTGGAAGATTGACCATAAGAGACCACATTTACCACGTGTCCGCCCGGTGTCCTGCGCCGAAATTGGTGCGCAAAAGTCACCTGCCAGTATTTTTCCATGGGAGAAAAGAGAGAGAAGCAAGCTTCCACGAACTGCATGTCAATGAAGAGATATGTGAAAAAACACCTTGAGGATTGATTCCAAACAACGTTTGCCATGTTTCGGTCGATATTATGTAGTTAATCCGGAAAAAGTTTCACGTTGTAGGTGACTGCATTTTCGGTTCGTTTCGGTAGCCAGGCGCAATGTAGAAAACGGAACGATTTCTCCTACACACAGACGCTTTCAGGAAACACTGCGCATCTGGTATGTGGCTGGGAGTCTCCTCATTGAAAACATCAGAAGCTCTTCAAAGGTAAATGATTTTATTTATTTGGTTATCTGGCTTTTGTGAAAATGTTGCGTGCTACATGCTACACAAAATGCTATGCTAGCTTTGCATACTCTTACACAAATTAGTCAATTTCTATGGTTCAAAAGCATATTTTGAAAATCTGAGATGACAGTGTTGTTAAGAAAAGGCTAAGCTTGAGAGCAAACGCATTATTTTAATTTTATTTGCGATTTTCAGAAATCGTTAACGTTGCGTTATGCTAATGAGCCTGAGGCTTAGTCACAATCCCGGATCCGGGATGGGGAGTTTCAAGAGGTTAAAATCCCCAGCGACAATGAATGCAACATCAGGATATATGGATTCCAGTTTGCAAAGAGTCAAATAAAGTTTGTACACAGAGCCATCGATGTGTCTGCTTGGGGGGGAATATATACGGCTGTGATTATAATCGAAGAGAATTCCCTTGGTAGATAATGCGGTCGACATTTGATTGTGAGGAATTCTAAATCAGGTGAACAGAAGGACTTGAGTTCCTGTATGTTGTTGTGGCCACACCACGTCTCGTTAACCATGAAGCATATACCCCCGCCCCTCTTCTTACCAGAAAGATGTTTGTTTCTGTCGGCGCGGTGCGTGGAGAAACCAGCTGGCTGCACCGACTCCGATAGCGTCTCTCCAGCGAGCCATGTTTCCGTGAAGCAAAGAACGTTACAGTCTCTGATGTCCCTCTGGAATGCTACCCTTGCTCGGATTTCATCAACCTTGTTGTCAAGAGACAGTACATTGGCGAGAAGAATGCTCGGGAGTGGTGCACGATGTGCCCGTCTCCGGAGTCTGACCAGAAGACCGCTTCGTTTCCCTCTTTTACGAAGTCGTTTTTTTGGGTCGCCGGCTGGGATCCATTCCGTTGTCCTGGGTGAAAGGCAGAACACTTTGCGAAAGTTATATTCTTGGTCGTACTGATGGTGAGTTGACGCTGTTCTTATATTCAGTAGTTCTTCTCGACTGTATGTAGTGAAACCTAAGATGACCTGGGGTACTAATGTAAGAAATAACACGTAAAAAAAAACTGCACAGTTTCCTAGGAACGCGAAGCGAGGCGGCCAACTCTGTCAGCGCCGCTGACAAATCGGTCACACGATCACAGCAAAGTCACATTACCTCTCACCCTAAACGTTACCTCATTCTCCCCTTCCCTCTACACTCCCCCCAACACTCTCCAATCCTTCTCCCCTTCCCCTCTCCACTCCCCTCTACACTCTCCAATACCCATCCCACTCATCCCTACTCGTGTAAATCAACACTGCTGAATCTGCACTAAGCTGTCAGCTCAGCTCTTCATCCAATATTAGATTTTCCCCTTCCACTTGTTTTAGTTTCTTTGCTCTCCAGCTGCAGGGATAAATAGGGCCAGGCCCAGTGGTCCACGTCTGACCAGCAGACCAGGGACAAATCAATGGGTTGAGTGCTGCAGCCTCGCAGAGAGGAGCTGATCAACTAATCCTTATCTCAGAGTCTGCATCCTCGAGGTGGCCACCACGACCACTGACACACGACTACAACAATCCCTTACTACATGAATGGAGTAACAGAGAGAGAGAGAGAGGGAGAAAGAGGGAGAGAGAGAAAGAGAGCAAAAGACAGAGCGAGGAAGAGAGATGGAGAAGGAGCGAAAGAGGGAGAGGGAAGGGGGGATATTGGTGCTAAGGGAAAATGAGGTGTCTTATTGATCTGCTGGAGCAGTTAGACAATCTGTTCGGGTGACAGAGGACCTGACATGAAGGGCATCGCCACACACCGTCAGTAGTGTTCAGAAGATCCCCTAACCTATAAATATGTTATCAGTAACTTCTTATTAGTCCTGATGGAGGATGGAGCAGGACATTCATCAATCACTAGATATGGCCCCAAGTTTTCTCCTATATACTGCTTCACCAATGAGTTTAGCTTGGCTTCTGGTCTTAGAACATGTAGACACAATCAATAGGATTTGGTGGACGAGCAAGGAGTACGAAAGAATGGGAGGTTTGTTTATGCTTATTGTAGGTAAGCTGATACTAGGCCTTTGTTCGTAGGGATTTGCTATCGGACCGTACAAAAAAAATGATCCCAACAACCCCTATCTTAGTAAATGGAATACAGCCTGTAGCTATGGTTACAGGTGCATGTGATTCTCTCCTAATACATAGCACTGTGTTCTATGTCATTAATTGTGTGTTTTGTCTCTGATAACATGGGGCTTACAGGAGAAGTACCAAATCCATCACTGCCATCCATTCTACTTTCCGGAAATAGCAGATTGCATGTTTCCAGGCAACAGTGTTTTACACCAAGATCTCAGTGCCGGCCTTAGAACCATCCCACTGGGTACAGCGCATCATATCAATGTGGAAATGTGGGTCATTTTTAGTTGATCACTAATATTTCAACATCAATTCACCCACTCAAAACGACAGCCAGAAGTTTGCTGAATTCCCAATATGTTATCACTATGCTTTCAACTATCTAAAAGCACAACCAAATTCCAATGGGAAAACAATGTTAGATTGTTTGTTTAGTTGTCATCTAAATGTATAATCACTGCACTTTCAACCATTTAAAAGCTAAACAAAGAGTAAATGGGAATACAATGACAGATGTTTTGTATATACTGTACAACGGGACCAAGTATGAACATGTAAATGAGATGCATCTAATGCTTTTGGATAGTTTCATCTGAGCCACTGGTTTCATCCTATTCTTGGTTTAGTGGAGACGTGAATCCTACATATCATTTGTCAACATTTGAAGAAGATGTATATTTTGTGCCACTGACTTAGTCTGACTTAATTCATAATTGATGTGTTGGATTCAGGTATCCATATCAAGTTAAAGGACTAAACCAAATCAAATTTTAAACTAACATTAAATACAGTTTGATTTGATTCAGTGCTGTTCTTTAACAAAATGTGTTGGTTAAAATGGAGACATGAATACAACATTTTTTTTTTTTAATTGAACTAGGCAAGTCAGTTAACTTCTTGAAACTCCCCATCCCGGATCCGGGTTTGTGACTAAAGCCTCAGGCTCATTAGCATAACGCAACGTTAACGATTTCTGAAAATCGCAAATAAAATGAAAATAATGCGTCTGCTCTCAAGCTTAGCCTTTTCTTAACAACACTGTCATCTCAGATTTTCAAAATATGCTTTTGAACCATAGAAATTGACTAATTTGTGTAAGAGTATGCAAAGCTAGCATAGCATTTTGAGTAGCATTTAGCACGCAACATTTTCACAAAAACCAGATAACCAAATAAATAAAATCATTTACCTTTGAAGAGCTTCAGATGTTTTCAATGAGGAGACTCTCAGTTACATACCAAATGCGCAGTTTTTCCTGAAAGCGTCTGTGTGTAGGAGAAATCGTTCCGTTTTCTACATTGCGTCTGGCTACCGAAACGAACCGAAAATTCAGTCACCTACAACGTAAAACTTTTTCCGGATTAACTACATAATATCGACCGAAACATGGCAAACGTTGTTTGGAATCAATCCTCAAGGTGTTTTTTCACATATCTCTTCATTGATATGCAGTTCGTGGAAGCTTGCTTTCCTCTCTGTATCCCAAGGAAAAATACTGGCAGGTGACTTTTGCGCACCAATTTCGGCGCAGGACACCGGGCGGACACCTGGTAAATGTGGTCTCTTATGGTCAATCTTCCAATGATCTGCCTACAAATACGTCACAATGCTGCAGACACCTTGGGGAAACGACAGAAAGGGCAGGCTCATTCCTCTCGCATTCACAGCCATATAAGGAGACAATGGAAAACAGAGCCTCAAAAATCCTTGTCATTTCCTGGATGCCATCTCATCTTGGTTTTGCCTGAAGCTCACGTTCTAGGGCACGCACAGAGAATATCTTGGTATTTCTGGACACGTCAGAGTGTTTTCTTTCGAATGGTATCAATTATATGCATAGTCGAGCATCTTTTTGTGACAAAATATCTTGTTTAAAACGGGAACGTTTTTCATCCAAAAATGAAATAGCGCCCCCATAGATGTAAGAGGTTAAGAACAAATTCTTATTGACAATGACGGTCTACTCTGGGCCAAACCCTAACCCGGACGACACTGGGCCAACTGTGCACCGCCCTATGAGTCTCCCAATCACGGCCGTTTGTGATGCAGCCTGGAATCGAACCAGAGTCTGTAGTGACACCTCTAGCACTGAGGTACAGTGCCTTAGACTTATTAATTTTTGACCAACCCTAGGCCTACAGCAGCGGAGGCTGCTGAGGGGAAGACGGCTCACAATAATGTCTGGAACGGAGCGAATGCAATGGCAGCAAACACATGGAAGTCATGGAAGTCATGGAAGTCATATGTTTGATGTACTTGATTCCATTCCACCTATTCCGCTCCAACCATTACCATGAGCCCATCCTCCCCAAGTAAGGAGCCACCAACCTCCTGGGGCCTTCAGAATACAGAACCTATTGTCTATTTTTTGTTAAACCCTAGGTTGAATTGAAACAAGAGCTGTTGATGACTTTTTCAAATGCTAAATAGGCCTAGGACGTCCCCTTTCCAACAAGTCAGTTCGTCAAGTTTCTGCCCTGCTAGAGCTGCCCCGGTCAACTGTAAGTGCTGTTAATGTGAAGTGGAAACGTCTAGGAGCAACAACAGCTCAGCCGTGAAGTGGTAGACCACACAAGCTCACAGAAAAGGAATGCAGAGTGCTGAAGCGCGTAGTGCGTAAAAATCGTCTATCCTCAGTTGCAACACTCACTACCAAGTTCCAAACAGCCTTTGGAAGCAAGCATGAAATGGGTTTCCATGGCCGAGCAGCCGCACATACATGTAAGCCTAAGATCACCATGCACAATGCCAAGCGTCTGCGGTAGTGGTGTAATGCTCGCCGCCATTGGACTCTGGAGCAATGGAAACGTGTTCTCTGCAGTCCGACAGACGAATCTGGGTTTGAAGAAGAACGCTACTTGCCCGAATGCATAGTGCCAACTGTAAAGTTTGGTGGAGGAGGAATACTGGTATGGGGCTATTTTTCATGCTTCGGTTTCATTTCTCTTTTCAGTGAAGGGAAATTTAATCATCCTAGATGATTCTGTGCCTCCAACTTTGTGGCGACAGTTTATGGAAGGCCCTTTCCTGTTTCAGCATGACAATGCCCCTGTGCACAAGGGCCCGAACAGAAATGGTTTTTCGAAATTGGTGTGGAAGAACTTGACTGGCCTGCACAGAGGCCTGACCTCAGCCCCATCAAACACCTTTGGGATGAATTGGAACGCAGACTGCGAGCCAGGTCTAAATGCCCAACATCAGTGCCCGACCTCACTAATGCTCTTGTGGCTGAAGCAAGTCCCAGCAGCAATGTTCCAACATCTAGTGGAAAGCCTTCCCAGAAGAGTGGAGGCTGTTATAGCAGCAAAGTGGGTACCAACTCCATATTAATGCCCATGATTTTGTAATGAGATGTTTGATGAGCAGGTGTCCACATACTTTAGTGTAGTGTTCTATAATAGTTAGAATGTAATTTTCTACATCAAGTTGGTGAGAGTGCAACATTGTTGCCACTTCTTTTATGTCCATGCAACAATGTTGTAAAAATGTAGGGTATTACATTTCATTTGCTCGGTTAAACCCGTTAAACCTACCCTTTGGAATGACTTCGATAGCAACAGTGAATCTATTTCATTATTAATAGATCTCTCAATAATTATTCTCACGATAGCACATTTGTCAGTGACCAGTATCAAAGCTAAGCAGAGCTGGGCTTGATTTAAAACCCTGAATGGGACAACAAATGAATAGATGTAGATAAATCCACTCTCTAGTAGTAGGAGTAGCCCGTGTTTTATTTCTGATAATGGATATAGCATTGAAGATCTGGGCATTGGTACAAATTCAACATATTTTATACAAAGTTTGTCTATGTTGAAAAGTGGTTACCATGATGACATAATTCTGTTTAAAACAGTTTAGGTTGATGTAAGTCCTGTGTATTTTCCACATAGATTCCACTTCATAGTATTCATCGAACACACGTGTGCCACGCTCACTCACTCACTCACTCACTCACTCACTCACTCACTCACTCACTCACTCACTCACTCACTCACTCACACACACACACACACACACACACACACACACACACACACACACACACACACACACACACACACACACACACACACACACACACACACACACACACACACACACATAGACAAGGAACACCTGTGTATCTGAGGCGCACAGGGACAAATGGAGTCTAGTGAAGTGTGAAATTCTGTCCAAACACAAAGAGAGAGACACAGAGAAAGAGAGAGAGAGACACACACACAGAGAGCGAGAGAGAGAGAGAGAGAGAGAGAGAGAGAGAGAGAGAGAGAGACTGATCACCCCAATCCACAAAAGTGGAGACAAATTTGACCCCAATAACTAGCCGTGGAATATGTGTCAACAGTAACCTGTGGAAAATCCTCTGCATCATCATTAACAGCAGACTCATACATTTCCTCAACGAAAACAATGTACTGAGCAAATGTCAAATTGGCTTTTTACCAAATTACCCTACAACAGACCATGTATTCACCCTGCACACCCTAATTGACAACCAAACAAACCAAAACAAAGGCAAAGTCTTCTCATGCTTTGTTGATTTAAAAAAAGCATTCGACTCAATTTGGCATGCGGGTCTGCTATACAAACTGATGGAAAGTGGTGTTGGGGGTAAAACATACAACATTATAAAATCCATGTACACAAACAACAAGTGTGCGGTTAAAATTGGCAAAAAACACACATTTCTTCACACAGGGTCGTGGGGTTAGACAGGGATGCAGCTTAAGCCCCACCCTCTTCAACATATATATCAACAAATTGGCGCGGGCACTAGAAAAGTCTGCAGCACCCGGCCTCACCCTACTAGAATCCGAAGTCAAATGTCTGCTGTTTGCTGATGATCTGGTGCTTCTGTCACCAACCAAGGAGGGCCTACAGCAGCACCTAGATCTTATGCACAGATTCTGTCAGACCTGGGCCCTGAGAGTAAATCTCAGTAAGACCAAAATAATGGTGTTCCAAAAAAGGTCCAGTCACCAGGACCACAAATACAAATTCTATCTAGACACTGCTGCCCTAGAGCACACAAAAAACTATACATACCTTGGCCTAAACATCAGCGCCACAGGTAACTTCCACAAAGCTGTGAACGATCTGAGAGACAAGGCTAGAAGGGCATTCTATGCCATCAAAAGGAACATACATTTCAACATACCAATTAGGATTTGGCTAAAAATACTTGAATCAGTCATAGAGCCCATTGCCCTTTATGGTTGTGAGGTCTGGGGTCCGCTCACCAACCAAGACTTCACAAAATGGGACAAACACCAAATTGAGACTCTGCACGCAGAATTCGGCAAAAATATCCTCCGTGTACAACGTAGAACACCAAATAATGCATGCAGAGCAGAATTAGGCCGATACCCACTAATTATCAAAATCCAGAAAAGAGCCGTTAAATTCTATAACCACCAAGCGATTCCCAAACCTTCCATAACAAAGCCATCACCTACAGAGAGATGAACCTGGAGAAGAGTCCCCTAAGCAAGCTGGTCCTGGGGCTCTGTTCACAAACACAAAAACACCCTACAGAGCCCCAGGACAACAGCACAATTAGACCCAACCAAATCACGAGAAAACAAAAAGATAATTACTTGACACATTGGAAAAAATTAACAAAAAAACAGAGCAAACTAGAATGCTATTTGGCACTACACAGAGAGTACACAGCGGCGGAATACCTGACCACTGTGACTGACCCAAAATTAAGGAAAGCTTTGACTATGTACAGACTCAGTGAGCATAGCCTTGCTATTGAGAAAGGCCGCCGTAGGCAGACATGGCTCTCAAGAGAAGACAGGCTATGTGCTCACTGCCCACAAAATGAGGTGGAAACTGAGCTGCACTTCCTCCTGCCCAATGTATGACCATATTAGAGAGACATATTTCCCTCAGATTTCACAGATCCACAAAGAATTCGAAAACAAATCCAATTTTGAAAAACTCCCATATCTACTGGGTGAAATTCCACAGTGTGCCATCACAGCAGCAAGATTTGTGACCTGTTGCCACGAGAAAAGGGCAACCAGTGAAGAACAAACACCATTGTAAATTCAACCCATATTTATGCTTATTTATTTTATCTTGCGTCCTTTAACCATTTGTACATTGTAAAAACACTGGATATATATAATATGACATTTGTAATGTCTTTATTGTTTTGAAACTTCTGTATGTGTAATGTTTACTGTTAATTTTTATTGTTTTTCACTTTATATATTCACTTTATATATTATCTACCTCACTTGCTTTGGCAATGTTAACACATGTTTCCCATGCCAATAAATCCCTTGAATTGAATTGAATTGATTTGAGAGAGAGAGACACACACAGAGAGAGCGAGAGAGAGAGAGAGACACAGAGAGAGAGAGAGAGAAAGAGAGAGAGAGACACACACAGAGAGAGAGAGAGACACACACACAGAGAGAGAGACACAGAGAGAGAGAGAGAGAGAGAGAAAGAGAGAGAGAGAGAGAGAAAGAGAGAGGCATACACAGAGAGAGAGGGAGAGAGAGAGAGAGAGAGAGAGAGAGAGAGAGAGAGAGAGAGAGAGAGAGAGAGAGAGAGAGCGAGAGAGAGAGAGCTGACACGGTACAAATCTGTCGTTCTGCCCTTGAACAGGCAGTTAACCCACAGTTCCTAGTCCGTCATTGAAAATAAGAATTTGTTCTTTTTATTTTATTTATTTCACCTTTATTTAACCAGGTAGGCAAGTTGAGAACAAGTTCTCATTTACAATTGCGACCTGGCCAGGAGAAAGCAAAGCAGTTCGACACATACAACGACACAGAGTTACACATGGAGTAAAACAAACATACAGTCAATAATACAGTAGAAACAAGTCTATATATGATGTGAGCAAATGAGGTGAGATAAGGGAGGTAAAGGCAAAAAAAGGCCATGGTAGCAAAGTAAATACAATATAGCAAGTAAAACACTGGAATGGTAGATTTGCAATGGAAGAATGTGCAAAGTAGAAATAAAAATAATGGGGTGCAAAGGAGCAAAATAAATAAATAAATTAAATACAGTAGGGAAAGAGGTAGTTGTTTGGCCTAAATTATAGGTGGGCTATGTACAGGTGCAGTAATCTGTGAGCTGCTCTGACAGTTGGTGCTTAAAGCTAGTGAGGGAGATAAGTGTTTCCAGTTTCAGCGATTTATGTAGTTCGTTCCAGTCATTGGCAGCAAAGAACTGGAAGGAGAGGCGGCCAAAGTAATAATTGGTTTTGGGGGTGACTAGAGAGATATACCTGCTGGAGCGTGTGCTACAGGTGGGAGATGCTATGGTGACCAGCGAGCTGAGATAAGGGGGGACTTTACCTAGCAGGGTCTTGTAGATGACATGGAGCCAGTGGGTTTGGCGACGAGTATGAAGCGAGGGCCAGCCAACGAGAGCGTACAGGTCGCAATGGTGGGTAGTATATGGGGCTTTGGTGACAAAACGGATTGCACTGTGATAGACTGCATCCAATTTGTTGAGTAGGGTATTGGAGGCTATTTTGTAAATGACATCGCCAAAGTCGAGGATTGGTAATATGGTCAGTTTTACAAGGGTATGTTTGGCAGCATGAGTGAAGGATGCTTTGTTGCAAAATAGGAAGCCAATTCTAGATTGAACTTTGAATTGGAGATGTTTGATATGGGTCTGGAAGGAGAGTTTACAGTCTAACCAGACACCTAAGTATTTGTAGTTGTCCACGTATTCTAAGTCAGAGCCGTCCAGAGTAGTGATGTTGGACAGGCGGATAGGTGCGGGTAGCGATCGGTTGAAGAGCATGCATTTAGTTTTACTTGTATTTAAGAGCAATTGGAGGCCACGGAAGGAGAGTTGTATGGCAGTGAAGCTTGCCTGGAGGGTTGTTAACACAGTGTCCAAAGAAGGGCCAGAAGTATACAGAATGGTGTCGTCTGCGTAGAGGTGGATCAGAGACTCACCAGCAGCAAGAGCGACCTCATTGATGTATACAGAGAAGAGAGTCGGTCCAAGAATTGAACCCTGTGGCACCCGCATAGAGACTGCCAGAGGTCCGGACAGCAGACACACTGAACTCTATCAGAGAAGTAGTTGGTGAACCAGGCGAGGCAATCATTTGAGAAACCAAGGCTGTCGAGTCTGCCGATGAGGATGTGGTGATTGACAGAGTTGAAAGCCTTGGCCAGATCAATGAACACGGCTGCACAGTAATATTTCTTATCGATGGCGGTTAAGATATCGTTTAGGACCTTGAGCATGGCTGTGGTGCACCCATGACCAGCTCTGAAACCAGATTGCATAGCAGAGAAGGTATGGTGAGATTCGAAATGGTCGGTAATCTGTTTGTTGACTTGGCTTTCGAAGACCTTAGAAAGGCATGGTAGGATAGATATAGGTCTGTAGTAGTTTGGGTCAAGTGTGTCCCCCTCTTTGAAGAGGGGGATGACCGCAGCTGCTTTCCAATCTTTGGGAATCTCAGACGACACGAAAGAGAGGTTGAACAGGCTAGTAATGGGGGTGGCAACAATTTCGGGAGATAATTTTAGAAAGAAAGGGTCCAGATTGTCTAGCCCGGCTGATTTGTAGGGGTCCAGATTTTGCAGCTCTTTCAGAACATCAGCTGACTGGATTTGGGAGAAGGAGAAATGGGGAAGGCTTGGGTGAGTTGCTGTGGGGGGTGCAGTGCTGTTGACCGGGGTAGGGGTAGCCAGGTGGAAAGCATGGCCAGCCGTAGAAAAATGCTTATTGAAATTCTGGTGGATTTATCAGTGGTGACAGTGTTTCCTATCTTCAGTGCAGTGGGCAGCTGGGAGGAGGTGTTCTTATTCTCCATGGACTTTACAGTGACCCAGAACTTTTTTGAGTTAGTGTTGCAGGAAGCAAATTTCTGCTTGAAAAAGCTAGCCTTGGCTTTTCTAACTGCCTGTGTATAATGGTTTCTTGCTTCCCTGAACAGCTGCATATCACGGGGGCTGTTCAATGCTAATGCAGAACGCCATAGGATGTTTTTGTGTTGGTTAAGGCCAGTCAGTTCTGGGGAGAACCAAGGGATATATCTGTTCCTGGTTCTAAATTTCTTGAATGGGGCATGTTTATTTAAGATGGTTAGGAAGGCATTTAAAAAAAATATCCAGGCATCCTCTACTGACGGGATGAGATCAATATCCTTCCAGGATACCCCGGCCAGGTCGATTAGAAAGTTCTGCCTGCTGAAGTGTTTCAGGGAGTGTTTTACAGTGATGAGTGGAGGTCTTTTGACCGCTGACCCATTACGGATGCAGGCAATGAGGCAGTAATCGCGGAGATCTTGGTTGAAGACAGAAGAGGTGTATTTAGAGGGCAAGTTGGTTAGGATGATATCTATGAGGGTGCCCGTGTTTAAGGCTTTGGGGAGGTACCTGGTAGGTCCATTGATAATTTGTGTGAGAATGAGGGCATCAAGTTTAGATTGTAAAATGGCTGGGGTGTTAAGCATGTTCCATTTTAGGTCTCCTAGCAGCACGAGCTCTGAAGATAGATGGGGCGCAATCAGATCACATATGGTGTCCAGAGCACAGCTGGGGGCAGAGGGTGGTCTATAGCAGGCGGAAACGGTGAGAGACTTGTTTTTAGAGAGGTGGATTTTTAAAAGTAGAAGTTAAAATTGTTTGGGTACAGACCTGGATAGTAGGACAGAACTCTGCAGGCTATCTTTGCAGTAGATTGCAACACCGCCCCCTTTGGCAGTTCTATCTTGTCTGAAAATGTTGTAGTTTGGAATTAAAATTTCAGAATTTTTGGTGGTCTTCCTAAGCCAGGATTCAGACACAGCTAGAACATCCGGGTTGGCAGAGTGTGCTAAAGCAGTGAATAGAACAAACTTGGGGAGGAGGCTTCTAATGTTAACATGCATGAAACCAAGGCTATTACGGTTACAGAAGTCATCAAAAGAGAGCGCCTGGGAAATAGGAGTGGAGCTGCACTGCAGGGCCTGGATTCACCTCTACATCGCCAGAGGAACAGAGGAGGAGTAGAATAAGGGTGCGGCTAAAAGTAATAAGAATTGGTCGTCTAGAACGTCTGGAACAGAGAGTAAAAGGAGGTGTCTGGGGGCGATAAAATAGCATCAAGGTATAATATACAGGCAAAGGTATGGTAGGATGTGAATACAGTGGAGGTAAACCTAGGTATTGAGTGATGAAGAGAGAGATATTGTCTCTAGACCAGGAGATGTCATTGCATGTGTGGGTGGTGGAACTAATAGGTTGGATAAGGTATAGTGAGCAGGACTAGAGGCTCTACAGTGAAATAAGCCAATAAACAGTGGGGTTCTGTGTGGTAGAGGGGATTAATCCAAATCACACAACAACAACAACAAAAATAAAAACAATAGATATAGTTATAGAGGCCCAAGCAGAAAAAAAAATATAATAAAAATAAATAAATAAATTGTCCGATTGTCTATTCAGATAGCAGCCGATAAGACAGCTAACGGTTAGCAGGCCGCAGATGGGCGTTCAGATAACGTTGCGACGGAGTAGCCAGCCGGATAACTCCTTTGGGTAGATAACGTCGGCAGTCCAGTTGTGAAGGCCCGGTGGGGCTCCGCGTAGGCAGTAAAACGGGTCCAGATAGGTGACTGCAGCCCAGGAGTGATTGATGGAACTCTTCAGCTGGCTAGCTCCGGAATAATTGATGTTTGTTCCGGAATCGACGAAAGCCGAAAGTCACACAGATAGCAGCTAGCTAGCTGTGAGATCCAGGTATGAATGTCCAGAGTTAGCGGTTGAAATCCAGGGACATGGAGAGAAAAATTGATCCGGTATGTTCTGTTCCGAGCCGCGCTGCGCTGTGCCGTACAAAACTGGCGATAGATTTTCGAGCTTCTGAACTAGCTTCTGATTAGCTTCTGGATTAGCTTCTGGCTAGCTTCTGGCTAGCTCCTGGCTAGCTTCTGGCAGGTTTCTGGCTAGCTTCTTGGAGTTTCTGGCTAGCTAGATTACAGATTTGAGGTAAATAATACTTTTTTATAAATATAAATTGGTGAGGCGGGTTGCAGGAGAGTGTTTTGAAGATGAGTTTATGGAAAATTTTAAAAAATGTATGTGAAAAAAGTTGTAAATATATATATATATATATACGGGACACGACAAGATGAGGACAAAAGATGTCTGAACTGCTATGCCATCTTAACTGACTTGCCTAGTAAAATAAAGGTAAAAAAAACACACAAAGAGAGAGAGAGAGAGAGAGAGAGACAGACAGACAGACAGACAGAGAGAGAGAGAGAGACAAACAGACAGACAGACAGACAGACAGACAGACAGACAGACAGACAGACAGACAGACAGACAGAAAGAGAGAGAGAGACAGAGAGACAGAGAGACAGAGAGAGACAGAGAGAGACAGAGAGAGACAGAGAGAGACAGAGAGAGACAGAGAGAGACAGAGAGGGAGACCAACCAGGAGACACATTGTACAACAGACTGACTTAGAGAAAAGTCTTAGTTTAGAGGCTGGAATAGGTATATGGAGGGAACGGGTAAAGACGCGAGGCTGGAATAGGTATATGGAGGGAACGGGTAAAGACGCGATGAAGGAGAAGATGAAGTCTAATAAAGGCTCTGTACTCTGTGTTTTCCCATTCCTTATTTCATGTCCCCATTCCTTATTTCATGTCCCCATTCCCAGTCATACAGACATTCATACAGACAGTAATACAGTCATTAATACAGTCATTCATAGACAGTAAAACAGACAGCAATACAGTCATTAATACAGACAGTCATACAGTCATTAATACAGACAGTTATACAGACAGTCATACAGTCATCAATAGACAGTAAAACAGTCAGTAATATAGACAGTAAAACAGACAGTAATACAGACAGTGATATGGTCATTAATACAGACAGTAATACAGTCATTAATACAGTCATTAATACAGACAGTCATACAGTCATCAATAGACAGTAAAACAGTCAGTAATATAGACAGTAAAACAGACAGTAATACAGACAGTAATACAGTCATTAATACAGACAGTCATACAGTCATTAATACAGTCATTAATACAGACAGTCATACAGTCATCAATAGACAGTAAAACAGTCAGTAACATAGACAGTAAAACAGACAGTAATACAGACAGTAATACAGTCATTAATACAGACAGTCATACAGTCATTAATACAGATACAGACAGTCATACAGTCATCAATAGACAGTAAAACAGACAGTAATATAGACAGTAAAACAGACAGTAATACAGACAGTAATACAGTCATTAATACAGACAGTCATACAGTCATCAATATACAGTAAAACAGACAGTAATATAGACAGTAAAACAGACAGTAATATAGACATTAATATAGACAGTAATACAAACAGTAATATAGACAGTGATACAGTCATACAGACAGTAATACAGACAGTAATATAGACAGTAAAACAGACAGTAATATAGACATTAATATAGACAGTAATACAAACAGTAATATAGACAGTGATACAGTAATACAGACAGTAATATAGAAAGTAATATAGACAGTAATACAGTCATTAATACAGACAGTCATACAGTCATCAATATACAGTAAAACAGACAGTAATATAGACAGTAATATAGACAGAAATACAGACAGTAATATAGACAGTAATACAAACAGTAATATAGACAGTGATACAGTAATACAGACAGTAATACAGACAGTAATATAGACAGTAATATAGACAGAAATACAGACAGTAATATAGACAGTAATACAAACAGTAATATAGACAGTGATACAGTCATACAGACAGTAATACAGACAGTAATATAGACAGTAAAACAGACAGTAATATAGACATTAATATAGACAGTAATACAAACAGTAATATAGACAGTGATACAGTCATACAGACAGTAATACAGACAGTAATATAGACAGTAAAACAGACAGTAATATAGACATTAATATAGACAGTAATACAAACAGTAATATAGACAGTGATACAGTAATACAGACAGTAATATAGAAAGTAATATAGACAGTAATACAGTCATTAATACAGACAGTCATACAGTCATCAATATACAGTAAAACAGACAGTAATATAGACATTAATATAGACAATAATACAAACAGTAATATAGACAGTGATACAGTAATACAGACAGTAATATAGAAAGTAATATAGACAGTAATACAGTCATTAATACAGACAGTCATACAGTCATCAATATACAGTAAAACAGACAGTAATATAGACAGTAATATAGACAGAAATACAGACAGTAATATAGACAGTAATACAAACAGTAATATAGACAGTGATACAGTAATACAGACAGTAATACAGACAGTAATATAGACAGTAATATAGACAGAAATACAGACAGTAATATAGACAGTAATACAAACAGTAATATAGACAGTGATACAGTCATACAGACAGTAATACAGACAGTAATATAGACAGTAAAACAGACAGTAATATAGACATTAATATAGACAGTAATACAAACAGTAATATAGACAGTGATACAGTCATACAGACAGTAATACAGACAGTAATATAGACAGTAAAACAGACAGTAATATAGACATTAATATAGACAGTAATACAAACAGTAATATAGACAGTGATACAGTAATACAGACAGTAATATAGAAAGTAATATAGACAGTAATACAGTCATTAATACAGACAGTCATACAGTCATCAATATACAGTAAAACAGACAGTAATATAGACATTAATATAGACAATAATACAAACAGTAATATAGACAGTGATACAGTAATACAGACAGTAATATAGAAAGTAATATAGACAGTAATACAGTCATTAATACAGACAGTCATACAGTCATCAATATACAGTAAAACAGACAGTAATATAGACAGTAATATAGACAGAAATACAGACAGTAATATAGACAGTAATACAAACAGTAATATAGACAGTGATACAGTAATACAGACAGTAATACAGACAGTAATATAGACAGTAATATAGACAGAAATACAGACAGTAATATAGACAGTAATACAAACAGTAATATAGACAGTGATACAGTCATACAGACAGTAATACAGACAGTAATATAGACAGTAAAACAGACAGTAATATAGACATTAATATAGACAGTAATACAAACAGTAATATAGACAGTGATACAGTAATACAGACAGTAATATAGAAAGTAATATAGACAGTAATACAGTCATTAATACAGACAGTCATACAGTCATCAATATACAGTAAAACAGACAGTAATATAGACAGTAATACAGACAGTAATACAGACAGTAATATAGACTGCAATACAAACAGTAATATAGACAGTAATACAGTAATACAGACAGTAATGTAGACAGTAATATAGACAGTAATATAGACAGAAATACAGACAGTAAACCATACACTAATACAGGCAGTCATACAGTCATTAATAGACAGTATTACAGACAGTAATATAGACAGTAATACAGTCATACAGTCATTAATACAGACAGTCATTACAGACAGTAATATAGACTGTAATATAAACAGTAATATAGACAGTGATACAGTAATACAGACAGTAATACAGACAGTAACATAGAAAGTAATATAGACAGTATTACAGACAGTAATATAGACAGTCATATAGACTGTAATACAAACAGTAATATAGACAGTAAAACAGACACTAATACAGGCAGTCATACAGTCATTAATACAGACAGTAATATAGACTGCAATACAAACAGTAATATAGACAGTAATACAGTAATACAGACAGCAATACAGACAGTAATATAGACAGTAATATAGACAGAAATACAGACAGTAAACCATACACTAATACAGGGAATCATACAGTCATTAATAGACAGTATTACAGACAGTAATATAGACAGTAATACAGTCGTACAGTCATTAATACAGACAGTCATTACAGACAGTAATATAGACTGTAATACAAACAGTAATATAGACAGTAATACAAACAGTAATATAGACAGTAAAACAGACATTAATACAGGCAGTCATACAGTCATTAATACAGACAGTAATATAGACTGTAATACAAACAGTAATATAGACAGTAATACAGTAATACAGACAGCAATACAGACAGTAATATAGAAAGTAATATAGACAGTATTACAGACAGTAAACCATACACTAATACAGGCAATCATACAGTCATTAATAGACAGTATTACAGACAGTAATATAGACAGTAATACAGTCATACAGTCATTAATACAGACAGTCATTACAGACAGTAATATAGACTGTAATACAAACAGTAATATAGACAGTAATACAAACAGTAATATAGACAGTAAAACAGACATTAATACAGGCAGTCATACAGTCATTAATACAGACAGTAATATAGACTGTAATACAAACAGTAATATAGACAGTAATACAGTAATACAGACAGCAATACAGACAGTAATATAGAAAGTAATATAGACAGTATTACAGACAGTAATATAGACAGTAAAATAGACAGTAATACAGTAATACAGACAGCAATACAGACAGTAATATAGAAAGTAATATAGACAGTTTTACAGACAGTAATATAGACAGTAAAATAGACAGTAATACAGTAATACAGACAGCAATACAGACAGTAATATAGAAAGTAATATAGACAGTTTTACAGACAGTAATATAGACAGTAAAATAGACAGTAATATAGACAGTATAAGGCCCATTTGTCCTGGTTGTTGGCCCTCTCACCGTGCCCTTCTCTCCACTCTGCTTTTCATGCCGGGTGGCTGTGTGTGTGTGTGTGTGTGTGTGTGTGTGTGTGTGTGTGTGTGTGTGTGTGTGTGTGTGTGTGTGTGTGTGTGTGTGTGTGTGTGTGTGTGTGTGTGTGTGTGTGTGTGTGTGTGTGTGTGTGTGTGTGTGTGAAAGAACAGATGTGGAATTGTCCTCTTTTGTCCTGTGGGGATCTTTTCTATGGCCAATCAGGCCCAATTTGTCCAGGTATCAATCAGGCCATAATGATTGTATCCAGATATTACAGACAGAAATGTACATGGCAGAAAATGTATGATGATGATGGCCATGATGATGATGATAGGGATGAAGACGATGTTGTGGATATTATGGCTTACCTCTCTTCTCCCCTGATGCAGTAAAGAGCTACAGTGATTGCTGGAGCTCCCCGCCTGATGTCACAATGCACTTCGATGGAGGTGCATTAGACGCAGGTCCCGCCTCCTTCAGTGATGTGACAGGACTGGAAGAGGATGGGAGCTACTGGGCCTGGTGGTGATCTGTGCTGGAGGTTTTTTATAGCTGAACTGATATAACAACGTGGAGGAGAGAGAGAGAGAGAGAGAGAGAGAGAGAGAGGGGGGAGGACGCACTAAATCTGTGTCCCAAACTGGTCTATTAAAATCCTGCATACTGTGGTTCCTCTGTATGGAGCTCCCAACATGGCATCTGTCAAGGTAGAGAATTCTTTATAGCCTCCACAAAGATGTGATCCCACATGTCAGAAAACATCCCAATGAAACCACAAAGCCTTGGTAACAGCGCACACACAGGCATGAAGGCAGACACATACACTTATATTTATACACACACACACACACACACACACACACACACACACACACACACACACACACACACACACACACACACACACACACACACACACACACACACACACACAGTAACAGCAGCCAGGGAACTGTAAAACCAAACTTTGATTATATTATTTGTAATTCATTCAGATTTTGCCTCATACTTACCATCCTGTCAAATTACATCTAATAGCCCTCACTAAGAGATCGATAATGTGCTTTGTTACGCTGCATGCTGAATGAATGGCCCTGTTACGCTGCATGCTGAATGAATGGCCCTCTTACACTGCATGCTGAATGAATGGCCCTGTTATGCTGCATGCTGAATGAATGGCCCTGTTATGCTGCATGCTGAATGAATGGCCCTGTTATGCTGCATGCTGAATGAATGGCCCTGTTATGCTGCATGCTGAATGAATGGCCTGTTACACTGCATGCTGAATGAATGGCCCTGTTACGCTGCATGATGAATGAATGGCCCTTTTACGCTGCATACTGAATTAATGGCTCTGTTACACGACATGCTGAATGAATGGCCCTGTTACGCTGCATGCTGAATGAATGGCCCTGTTACACTGCATTCTGAATTAATGGCTCTGTTACACGACATGCTGAATGAATGGCTCTGTTACACGACATGCTGAATGAATGGCCTTGTTACACTTCATGCTGAATGAATGGCCCTGTTACGCTGCATGCTGAATGAATGGCCCTGTTACACTAAATGCTGAATGACTGGCCCTGTTACACTAAATTCTAAATGAATGGCCCTGTTACAATACATGCTGAATGACTGGCCCTGTTACGCTGCATGCTGAATGAATGGCCCTGTTACACTAAATGCTAAATGAATGGCCCTGTTACAATACATGCTGAATGACTGGCCCTGTTACGCTGCATGCTGAATGAATGGCCCTGTTACAATACATGCTGAATGACTGGCCCTGTTACGCTGCATGCTGAATGACTGGCCCTGTTACGCTGCATGCTGAATGAATGGCCCTGTTACACTAAATGCTAAATGAATGGCCCTGTTACAATACATGCTGAATGACTGGCCCTGTTACGCTGCATGCTGAATGAATGGCCCTGTTACAATACATGCTGAATGACTGGCCCTGTTACGCTGCATGCTGAATGAATGGCCCTGTTACAATACATGCTGAATGAATGGCCCTGTTACACTGCATGCTGAATGAATGGCCCTGTTACAATACATGCTGAATGAATGGCCCTGTTACACTGCATGCTGAATGAATGGCCCTGTTATGCTGCATGCTGAATGAATGGCCCTGTTACAATACATGTTGAATGAATGGCCCTGTTACGCTGCATGCTGAATGAATGGCCCTGTTACAATACATGTTGAATGAGTGGCCCTGTTCCGCTGCATGCTGAATGAATGGCCCTGCTACGCTGCATGCTGAATTAATGGCCCTGTTACAATACATGCTGAATGAATGGCCCTGTTATGCTGCATTCTGAATGAATGGCCCTGTTTTGCTGCATGCTGAATGAATGGCCCAGTTACACTACATGCTGAATGAATGGCCCTGTTACACTACATGCTGAATGAATGGCCCTGTTACACTACAGACTGAATGAATGGCCCTGTTACGCTGCATGCTGAATGAATGGCCCTGTTACAATACATGCTGAATGAATGGCCCTGTTACACTACATGCTGAATGAATGGCCCTGTTACACTACAGACTGAATGAATGGCCCTGTTACGCTGCATGCTGAATGAATGGCCCTGTTACACTACAGACTGAATGAATGGCCCTGTTACACTACATGCTGAATGAATGGCCCTGTTACACTACATGCTGAATGAATGGCCCTGTTACACTACAGACTGAATGAATGGCCCTGTTACGCTGCATGCTGAATGAATGGCCCTGTTACGCTACATGCTGAATGAATGGCCCTGTTACACTACAGACTGAATGAATGGCCCTGTTACAATGCATGCTGAATGAATGGCCCTGTTACACTACAGACTGAATGAATTTTCCCGAGCAGCACATGGCAGGGATTCCAAATAAAACTGTATTAGTCACATACGCAGTTTACAGCAGGTATAAACAGGGCAGTGAAATGCTTACTTGCAAGCTCTCTCAACAGTGCAGTACAATATCAATAATTAAGAATAACAAGAAGAACCAGTAGTAGAAAGTAGTAAGAGCACTATTAAAACTGGTATGTACACAAGTGGATATACAGTATAAATGATGAATAGAAGCTGAAAATGTTGACTCACTTGTGCACTTTGTCTTAAAAGCACCAAATTTGACACAGATGTATATGTATTCACCCTGAAAAAATTGAAAGATACCCCACATTCTGGGGCCATGGCAGCGACTTCAATTCAACATGCAAATACATTATTTGATTCCAGTCAATGTCTCCATACCAAGTTGAAAGTCTCATCTTTCAGAGTTGAAAGTCTGTATTGTTTCAAAGTTAGAACTAAAAGTCTGATGGCACTGTTACCTATATCACCTAAAGTCCCATATCACCTATAACCCCCATATCACCTATAACCCCATATCACCTATAACCCCCATATCACCTATAACCCCATATCACCTATAACCCCATATCACCTATAACCCCATATCACCAATAACCCCCATATCACCTATAACCCCATATCACCTATAACCCCATATCACCTATAACCCCCATATCACCTATAACCCCATATCACCTATAACCCCATATCACCTATAACCCCATATCACCTATAACCCCATATCACCTATAACCCCATATCACCTATAACCCCATATCACCTATAACCCCCATATCACCTATAACCCCATATCACCTATAACCCCATATCACCTATAACCCCATATCACCTATAACCCCATATCACCTATAACCCCATATCACCTATTACCCCATATCACCTATAACCCCATATCACCTATAACCCCATATCACCTATAACCCCATATCACCTATAACCCCATATCACCTATAACCCCATATCACCTATAACCCCATATCACCTATAACCCCATATCACCTATTACCCCATATCACCTATAACCCCATATCACCTATAACCCCATATCACCTATAACCCCATATCACCTATAACCCCATATCACCTATAACCCCATATCACCTATAACCCCATATCACCTATAACCCCATATCACCTATAACCCCATATCACCTATTACCCCATATCACCTATAACCCCATATCACCTATAACCCCATATCACCTATAACCCCATATCACCTATAACCCCATATCACCTATAACCCCATATCACCTATAACCCCCATATCACCTATAACCCCATATCACTTATAACCCCATATCACCTATAACCCCATATCACCTATAACCCCATATCACCTATAACCCCATATCACCTATAACCCCATATCACCTATAACCCCCATATCACCTATAACCCCATATCACCTATAACCCCATATCACCTATAACCCCCATATCACCTATAACCCCATATCACCTATAACCCCATATCCGTGGCTGTCTTAGGTCGTACCGGTACGTCAGAGTAGCTCAATCACCAATTTTTCATCCTCTTGAGTATCACAGAAACATATCACTTTGAATGAATAACAGAAAACAGTTCTTGACAAGTTGCTATGGATGAAATTGATCAACATAAATGTCAAAACATCTATTTTTAAACATCAAATTTCACTATAAATCGGATAATTTAGGGGAATTAAAACCAATAACGTCTGTTACGAAAGGTTAATGAAAGAAAAAGTGTCACTGCTCTTTTAATATAAAAATATCCTGGTGCTTTTCGGGTTAATGATGGTATTGGGGTCATATGTGGCCACGCAGGTATGGGTACACCGGGAGTACAGGATGGGGCTGAGTACACACCACTGGAGGGCCACCATTTTGGAGAGTCATTGTGGCGGAGGTGCTGTTGCTTATCCTTGTCACCTATCTGTCAGGAAGTCCAGGATCCAGTTGCAGAGGTGTTCATACCCAGGCTTGTGTCGACCTTGGAGGGGACTATGGTGTTGAACGCTGAGCTGTAGTCAATGAACAGCACTCTTACGTAGGTGTTCCTCTGGGGAAAAGGAAGTGCGGTAGAGGGAACTGTGCAGTGTGCAGTGTGCTGGGCGATGGCTGTGGATCTGTTGGGGTGGTACCCAAATTATAGTGTGTCCAGGATGTCAGGTAAGGTGGAGTTGGTGTGGTCCTTGACCAGCCTCTCAAAGCACTTCACGATGACAGGAGTGAGTGCTACAGGGCAGTCTTTTAGGCAGGTTAGGTTAACTTTGCTTGAGAACAGGAAAAATGGTGGACATCTTGAAGCATGTGGGGATTACAGACTGGGACAGCGAGAGGTTAAATATGTCTGTAAACATTCCAGGCAGCAGGTCAGCACATGCTCTGAGGACACGGCCGGGGAAACCATCTGGGTTGTCCACAGAGGTCCAAACCTCACAGTCCTCTTGAGCATTGGGTGCCCTCGTCTTGTGCCGATAGTCTGGTGTTGATAGTGTCATATTCCAATCACAAGCTGTCAATCATCTTGTTTTTGAGCCTTCAAGGACACCTAGATGCTCCCAGCATCAGAGGCCTAGTCCCACGTGTTGATAGCAAAACAATACACTTCATTTACGCTACATTATAGCATGCTAAATGTGTCTGTTCAGTAAAAGATGAGCAAATAAATAGATTACCTACCACCTCGACCTATTTGCCCTGCCAGAGATCAAATAACCAAATATAGCCTACAGATGGCGATTCACTGAAACAAAAGCACATCGATTGATTGATTGACAAGTCAAGGGATGTTGGTCCGGATACAGGCTACTACACGAGTGAAGAACAAAATAGTCAACTTGTTTATGCAAGGCTACATAACATGCTAGCAAAATAATCCACTTGTTTATGCTAGTCTACATAACATGCTTGCAAAACGCTCTGATCAGTGTTAATAGATGAGCAGACTAGACTACAGAATATCATCGTGAGCACTCACCTAACATTTTCCCAGCCTAGTTGCAACCAAATTTTAAAAATGGAGATTCAGTGAAAGCCAAAACTATTGATTTATCAAGACAATTCCTCACACGTGTCTCAGAGCAGCACGGTGCCGCTGTCCCAATCAAAATGGTGCTGAAGGTATAACCACACGTCGCTATTGCTTTAAATGACTTAAAATGGTTGGATGACTTTGGGAGTTTCAGTAAGTAACTATTTGATTCATGCCTTCAATGGCATTAGACTACTTTATTCCAATCTTTTTGTCATTCAGTGATATTACCACAGTAATTATTGATTGATCCATCCCGTTGTGGTTCAGAAAACATGCATATGCATAGGGGTGGGCTTTTGCAAAGTGATTGGTGAAGTGACATGCCTGGCAAACTTAGGTCATGAACAGTCAAAATCATGTTGTTCATGTAATTGTATGATATTCTAAGGAAACCAGATCAAAATATGATGACCAAAGTATGAAAAAGTACTGTTGATTCTACATGGATAAAGTTTGATCATAAAGTTACTGGTCTCACTCCGCCCCATGTCAAACACTTGGATTCAGGAGGCGGGATTATTTCACTTGGGAATCAGAATTACTGTGTGGGACCTTTAGGAACTGCCACAAGGATGGTAACAACCTAGTAACGGCACTGCCTGTAAACCATCATAATGAAGCATCAAATCTCATGAACACGCATTGCTTACGCTGGACTTAACTAGTGTTATTTTGGTTGGTGAAACAGGTGTACATTCTGATCACAAAGTCCGACGTAGCATCTAAGACCAACTCCTTTACCTCCAACTGGGGCAACCGGCTCCTGGGCTGGTCTGCCTGTAAAACAGGAAGTTATGGCAGATGGCTGAGGTAGTAATACAATCACGGAGGGACACACAGACACGCACACGGACCCACGCACGTGCACACTTACAACACACTTTCACATGCAGGCACACACACACACACACACACACACACACACACACACACACACACACACACACACACACACACACACACTCACACACACACACACACACACACACACACACACACACACACACACACACACACACACACACACACACACACACACTCCTGCCCCAGACAGTGAGTTGGCCAGGATTAATTCGTTAGGCAGGGCCAGGGCAGTGGAGTACAAAGCAGGCTTGTGTTCTCCATTGGACAGCGAAAATACCCAGCCCAAACAACAGGCCCCACCAGGCCACCAGATGGCTGTGTCAATTTATGTATGTGTATGTGTGTGTGTGTGCATGTGTGTGTTAAACTGTTCTAGTCTCACCCAGTCCTGGCACTCAGTTCGGATTAGAGCAGGTGTCTCTAATAGGTACAACGCCAGCTACCATTAGCTCACAGCCTACCTATGAGTAGCTCGCAAATACATTATGAAAGTACATGCATTTTTTAATGTGTTCCTTTGCAAGCTGTCATAAACATAAAGCTCCCAGCTAATATCCAATCAAAGCCACATTGACATTATCTCACCCCTGGTTAGTCACTATTGGCTTATAAAGCCAGACGTAACACACTTTCTGCTAAGTCATTTCCAGGAATATTGCCCATCTGTCTTGTTTGGTGCGCGAGTTTGTCTACCACTCCGTATATAGCTAGTTAGGCTGGGAAAATGTTAGGTGAGTGCTCACGATTATATTCTGTAGTCTATGTTAATGATAACCTTCTTGTGAGTAGAGAGAAAGACTTTCCCCCCAAAAAAACTTCTCAGTGATTTGTTAACTGCAAAGTATAGTTTAATATCTGACAGAACTACATCATGTCTATTTGTATGGATCAGGTGGCCATTGTTTTGCAAATCTGCCATGACATATTTATGGGGTGGTAGGTAGCCTAGTGGTTAGAGCGTTGTGCCAGTAACTGAAGGATTGCTAGATCAAAATCCTGAGCTGACAAGGTAGAAATCTGTTGTTCTTCCTCTGAACAAGGCAGTTAACCCACTGTTCCTAGGCCGTCATTGTAAATAAGAATTTGCTCTTTACTGACTTGCCTAGTTAAATAAAGGTTACATTTAAAATGTTCTGCGGCAGTAGGCGTAACAGCAGAAACACCACTAGACCAACACATTACTATTTTCCTCTATCCCAGACCTCACAAATTGTCTTCTGCTGTGATTTAAGCATTGACATGAACTCAGAACATTTTCATTTTCATTGGTTCTCTATGAATAATTGTAATTTTGACAGTAAAAAACCCAGAAAACATTCAAAATAAACAAATGAAACAGAATTCGGGAAAATACCAGATATAATTTTATGGGCCCACTTAGAGTTGTTTCTGAACCATTATTTGACCAGGTATATCTCTGGTACATCAAGGACCCGGGGATGAGTTGTAGGGTCGAGTATATCTCTGGTACATCAAGGACCCAGGGAGGAGTTGTAGGGTCGAGTATATCTCTGGTACATCAAGGACCCAGGGATGAGTTGTAGGGTTGAGTATATCTCTGGTACATCAAGGACCCGGGGATGAGTTGTAGGGTTTAGTATATCTCTGGTACATCAGGGACCCGGGGAGGAGTTGTAGGGTCGAGTATATCTCTGGTACATCAAGGACCCAGGGATGAGTTGTAGGGTTGAGTATATCTCTGGTACATCAAGGACCCAGGGAGGAGTTGTAGGGTCGAGTATATCTCTGGTACATCAAGGACCCAGGGAGGAGTTGTAGGGTCGAGGAGAAGAGAAGAAAGTGCCCATTTGAAAGATATAAAGAAATGAGTAGCTCTCATACTATAAAAGATTGGAGACCCCTGGATTAGAGCATACCCATAAGGCGAGATTGATGGAGGGAACGTGTTTCAGGAACCCGACAGAGAAGTATGCTGAAGGGAATCTTGGATCTACAGATGCCCGTTGTCTGAGGAAATCAGACCTTGCTGAGTTCGGGATGAGTTACAACAGCTGGCATCTCCTTGCACCAGCCTGATGTATGTGTGTGTGTCTCTCTGTGTCTTATGTGCATGTGTGTGTGTGTGTGTGTGTGTGTGTGTGTGTGTGTGTGTGTGTGTGTGTGTGTGTGTGTGTGTGTGTGTGTGTGTTTGTGTGTGTGTGTGTGTGTGTGTGTGTGTGTGTGTGTGTGTGTGTGTGTGTGTGTGTGTGTGTGTGTGTGTGTGTGTGTGTGTGTGATTGGTAGGAAGTGTCATCTTTGGTTACTGTCTGTAGATCCCCCTCACAGCAGACCCCCTCAAACCAAATGGAAACTGTGTAGAAACGATAATGGACCTCTATTGATACTGTTTCTTGACTGTCCAGCTCATTAATAATCACTATAGTCAGGGAGCATCGGAAATAGAGGACTGTTTTTTGCTAATTTTAAATGAGTTCGACACCCTTTCACCTAGAGGCCCCAATTCCTCCAATTTGAAAGTGTATTGAAGGTTAATCCACATGTATTAATCACTAATCACATGAAATAAATAACACTCTTCAGAAATGACTTTGTTAATGCAACAAAATAACTAGGGCTTTACAACAGTGGTGAAACTGGGAGACATTTGGGGATTCAGTGGGTTTAAAATGCTCCTAGAAATGACACTTTTTTGGCATTCTTATTAAAATTAGATTTATTGAATTATCCAAAATCCAGTATTGCGCAAGGTACTCTTTTCGTGGAACGACCCAGAAGATTGATACTGAACTCAATTGAACATTACTTGGTTGAATGAAACACAAACATTTAGTTGAGATTGTGACCGAGTAGTATGAGAGATAATATTATTTTGTATGTCAATGTTCTGTAGTTCTAATATGGATCAGTTGTTTGGAATTCTATGGTAATTGATTATCTACCTAGCAACTAGTTTGCTCTATTCTGATTCGTCAGATGTTGAATTAATTGTTGGGGAGAACATGAAGTAGTTGAGATGATGTATGGCCGTGAATGTGGTCCGTTGATTATTAAATCTGTAACAGACTAATCATTCTCATCCAGTGTGTGTATCCACTGAGAATTACCCACCATCTTAAGAACCCTCAAATTATACAACTAACAAGAACCCAACACTGACATAGCATTTGTCACCACTTTAGACAACAACAACATTTTGTTTGGATGCATGTGTTCTATATTACAGCGAGGCTGGACAGGTTGGATTAGGTCATGTGTAATTACCCTACATTAAGAGCACATGGGTAACTTTTTCCCCATTTTTATTTTTCACCTTTATTTATTTAACCAGGTAGGCTAGTTGAGAACAAGTTCTCATTTACAACTGCGACCTGGCCAAGATAAAGCAAAGCACTGTGACACAAACAACACAGAGTTACACATGGAATTAACAAACATACAGTCAATAACATAATAGAAAAAGTCTATATACAGTGTGTGCAAATGGCGTGAGGAGGTAAGGCTATAAATAGGCCATAGTCGCGAAGTAATTACAATTTAGAAATTAACACTGGCGTGATAGATGTGCAAATGATGATATGCAAGTAGAAATACTTGTGTGCAAAAGAGAGAAAAAATTAATGAGTTAGGTAGATTGGATGGGCTATTTACAGATGGGCTGTGGTGAGTGGGGTTCACAGGACCAGACAGAGGGACAAAGAACATATTGATGATTGACTGAGACCCATTTTACTCAATAAAGATGGGTGACAAATTGTGCATTTACGGGTGTAAATAAAGATACTGCGAGTGGCGATGGACATCAACAGCTCCCGATATGTGTACCAAAGTTGACAGAGAGCTTGATCAGCTGACAAACACAGGTGTTCTGATGGAGTTTAAGTCCAGTGGAAAAGGTGAAGGGTGATTTAATCATTGTGATTAATTGAGACACAGGTGTAATGAATCATGTCTTTTGTCCTCAGACATATTGGTGAGCATTATAGATGTTTGGTGATCTTAAGAGACGAAGACATTTTGTGGTTAAACACAGCAGTGTGTGAGTGAAGCGCACAATTCCACTGTTAAGGTACATTGCTATCACATGCAGCTAATAATGTATATTCCCCCATTCAGACAGTGTCAGCATGGAATCAGAGATATGAAAACAGAGGTATGTGTGGACAGGGAACGCTGGGTTCTGTGGTCAGGAACTCTTACCTCCTCACAAAGGTCCTCAGTCTCCTAGCAACAGCACAGAAGTCCCTGTCCTGTGGATAGATGGCTTTTGGCCCCTCCTGATGGTGTCATCCATTATTAGTTGTGGTGTCAGATCCACTGTTAAGGTACCTGTGTGTGTGTGTGTGTGTGTGTGTGTGTGTGTGTGTGTGTGTGTGTGTGTGTGTGTGTGTGTGTGTGTGTGTGTGTGTGTGTGTGTGTGTGTGTGTGTGTGTGTGTGTGTGTGTGTGTGTGTGTGTGTGTGTGTGCGTGTGTGTGTGTGTGTGTGTGTGTGTGTGTGTGTGTGTGTGTGTGTGTGTGTGTGTGATAAAACCAGATCTGACCAGTCTAACTTAGGAGGGTTTGATTAGATATAAAAAAATATGGTGCAGGTATGAATCCCAAAAAACATTCAGGTATTGCAGTCGGCATGAGTCAGAATAATGAAAACATTTAAAAAATAATGATCAATAGTAATAGTAGTAACCAAAAGGCAAAGCGTCTTTATACCAGGGGAGGCTCCTCAGACGAGGAAGGGCAGGACCATCCTCCTCAGTGAATTTGATAAAAATCTAAATACTGAAACATTAAAGAAGTTATCCTCTTTAGACAAAACTATACAAAATATATTAACATGTTTTTTTTGCGATAAAGGTCTACAGTAGCCTCAGCAGCACTCTGTAGGCTAGCACCATGGTGTAGCCAGAGTACAGCTAGCTTCTGCCCTCCTATTGGTACATTGACTTCCATAGACTTACACATTAATTATGACAACTTCTGGAGGACGTCCTCCAACCTATCAGAGCTCTTGCAGCATGAACTGACATGTTGTCCACCCAATCAAAGGATCAGAGAATTAATCCAGTACTGCAGTACCGTGCAGTGCAGTGCATAACATGTGGTGAGTAGTTAGTTGACTCAAAAAGAAAGACAATAGTTGAACAGTTTTGAACAAATACATTTCTTCAAACGTGACGGAGAAGCAAGAGAGGGAGAGATTTTTTTTCCACATTCACTTTAACTTACTTAGCTACTTATGCAGCTAGCTAGTTTAGCGTACTCAAACACCCAGCTAACACAGAGGGATGCGAAGTTAGCTAGCTGGCTATGAATATACAACACAACACTGGAATGCTTCCAAGTCAAGGTTTTTGTTTTACTCATTTATTGTCACCGGTGCCTGCCGCTGTAACTGCTAAACTGCTTGCTGTACTGACTGTACACAGTACTGCATGATTGTAGTGGGTTTACTAACACGCTAGTTGTATTAGCTATGATGACTATGACATTTACTTTAGCTAATATGGTGACAAAGATGTTGACTGCGTATAGCGGTTATGATATTGTTTGTCTTGGAAAGGTTTTATCGCCTGGTCACATACAGCTGATGTGTTGTGCACTCAATTCCACAAGGGAAAAGGTGAGTGGGGTATAGCGCATATACCCAAGAAATGTAATGTGGCTGCTATGAAAGTGAACTGTGTTTACGTGTAATCAGGGGTGTATTCATTCCGCCGATTCTGTTGAAAAAGGTTTCTTAAAGGGAAGCAAATGGAACGAAATGGGGATAAATATACCATTTGTCCAATAGAAACTCTCGTTTGCAACTGTTGGACTAATGATTACACCCTAGATCAGCTAAAGTTGAAGTCAGAAGTTTACATACACTTAGGTTGGAGTCATTAAAACTCATTTTTCAACCACTCCACAAATTTCTTGTTAAAAAACTATAGTTTTGGCAAGTCGGATAGGACATCTAATTTTTCCAACAATTGTTTTCAGACAGATTATTTCATTTATAAGTCACTGTATCACAATTCCAGTGGGTCAGAAGTTTACATACACTAAGTTGACTGTACCTTTAAACAGCTTGGACAATTCCAGAAAATGATGTCATGGCTTTAGAAGCTTCTGATTGAGGCTAATTGACATCCTTTGAGTCAATTGGAGGTCTACCTGTGGATGTATTTCAAGCACTACCTTCAAACTCAGTGCTTCTTTGCTTGACATCATGGGAAAATCAAAATAACCTCAGAAAAAAATTATAGACCTCCACATGTCTGGTTCATGCTTGGGAACAATTTCCAAATTCCTGAAGGTACCACGTTCATCTGTACAAACAATAATGCGCAAGTATAAAGACCATGGGACCATGTAGACGTCATACCGCTCAGGAAGGAGACATGTTCTGTCTCCTAGAGATGAACGTACTTAGGATGCAAAAAGTGCAAATCAATTCCAGAACAACAGCAAAGGACCTTGTGAAGATGCTGGAGAAAACAGGTACAAAAGTCTCTATATCCACAGTAAAACGAATCCTATATCGACATAACCTGAAAGGCCGCTCAGCAAGGAAGAAGCCACTGCTCCAAAACCGCCATAAAAAAGCCAGAATACGGTTTGCAACTGCACGTGGGGACCTTTTGGAGAAATGTCCTCTGGTCTGATGAAACAAAAATAGAACTGTTTGGCCATAATGACCATCATTATGTTTGAGGGAAAAAGGAGGATGCTTGCAAGCCGAAAAACACCATACCAACCCTGAAGCACGGGAGTGGCAGCATCATGTTGTGGGGGTGCTTTGCTGCAGGAGGGACTGGTGCACTTCACAAAAACGATGGCATCATGAGGGAGGAAAAAGATGTGGATATATTGAAGCAACATCTCAAGACGTCAGTCAGGAAGTTAAAGCTTGGTCACAAATGGGTCTTCCAAATGGACAATGACCACAGGCATACTTCCAAAGTTGTGTAAAATGGCTTAAGGACAACGAAGTCAAGGTATTGGAGTGGTCATCACAAAGCCCTGACCTCAATCCTATAGAAAATGTGTGGGCAGAAATGAAAAAGCATGTGTGAGCAAGGAGGTCTACAAACCTGACTCAGTTACACCAGCTCTGGCAGGAGGAATGGGCCAAAATTCACGCAACTTATTGTGGGAAGCTCTTGGAAGGCTACCCGGAAACTTTTGACCCAAGTTAAACAATCTAAAGACAATGCCACCAAATACTAATTGAGTGTATGTAAACTTCTGACCCACGGGGAATGTGATGAAAGAAATTAAGTTGACATAAATCATTCTCTCTACTGTTATTCTGACATTTCACATTCTGAAAATGAAATGGTGATCCTAACTGACCTAAGACAGGTAATTCTTACAAGTATTAAATGTTAGGAATTGTGAAAAACTTCAACTGTAGATGCAGGCAAGAGTGTGCAAGGCGGTATTGAATGTGTCACTGTGTTAAATCTTTATCTCAACCTGTGTTGTAGCAACCTCATGATGGGTATAGGGCAAATTTGAGAATCATGTCGTAGCCTAAACCTATCGCTGTTACATTGAACT